>NC_091536.1:25606363-25909393 GCF_042242935.1 Bactrocera oleae
TCTTGAACTTCTATATATCAACATCCTATTGTAGTAATTTCAATCATATAATTTTTATTATTTTTTGGATTGTCCAACCGATCGTATTCCCAAATTTTTTTTTTTTTTGTAGAGTTGTAATCGGTTGAAGCTCTCTATTTTACTACAGTATCTAAAAACGCTTAATTTAAATAAATTATTTCTTAGTCTCAAACTTCCTCGAAGTTACTCAAACCACTGTTTCCGAGAAATTGCCGTAGTCAACAAGCCGAGTAAGTTTTTTTTTATATAGAGGTCCCTATTTTATAAACACGTTAGCAGCAATGTAAAAATTATGTAGTCAGCTTAAGAGATTGACAACTCACAGCAGTTATAAGAACTGTGCGCTTACTGGTCCTCTTTAATCACTCACCTAAAATATACATCATAACGAAGTTACTATCCGTCGCCATACCGGACAGAAAGCGAAAAAGCGAAAAAGTTGGAAGCGTTGTACCGAAAATGGTCAAGAAATTACCAACCATTGCCACAACATTGGCGGCAATCAAAATGGGAAGTCGGCCTGCCATGAAGAATACAAAAAACAATTGTAGAAAGCAACACTAAGCGCGATAAACTGTTGAATCACCCAAACTATCTGCTAAAAAGCCAAAAAGTAAGCTGCCCACCACTGACCCAACAAAAAACATCGATTGTCCTAATGTTGCCTTCCAAGCGCGATCACAAATCCAACTTAGCTCGCTAGTAAAGCTTTGGTAGCCCATATATAGCTCATATTCGAATTGCTGACACGTGTGCGACACATTTGCGGTGACATTCGGCAACGCTGCTTCATCACCATCTGTAAACCGATGTGGCAGACATGATGAGCCTGTCTGCTCGCTGGCAACCGCATAAGCGTCCACCGTGCTCGCATAACCGTCGATACACCTGTCGATGAAATTAATTGAGCAACGACAAAAGCATTGGCTTAACGTACGCTTGACTCACCAGTATTTTGGCACGAAACTTATGATCGTCTGTGAGTAGTAGTGCAGTGCGGAAAGCAAATTGATAATGCAGAATAGCAGTAGCATGATCGCCTGCAAGCGATTACAGTCACCACATTTCTCCAAGATTTTATCGAGTTCCAACATTTCTACTGAGGGCAATTACCGTTAGATAATTCTGACACTGCTTCAGCAGTGCGTTTGTATGCTCACAGCTTCGCAGCTGTCACTCCGTTAGCTCTCAGCTGTTATCAAACCAAATAGTCTTCGATGTCAATTAACTTGTGGTTGCGCAAGATGTTCGGCAACTGTTGCGCTTATCAATCAAACAGAATAACAGATAGCCGAGTGCACTATAGAATTAATGTAATTATAAATTAATGTTTGTAAATTGTAAGTGTTCAATTGCCGAATTTATTATTATGAGTTCAAAGAACTCTTAATGGCATAAAACACATTGTTTATTCTCGCAGGCATGCTTATATAATTAAATATGTTAAAATTTTGTTTTCATATGTTATCAATTAAAATACTCTCACGTCAAGGTCAGCAAACAGCAACATCGGATGGACCGATTTCAATGAAATTTTTCAGAGGAGCTTCAGGTTGGCCAGCGAGTGATTTTGTAAGGTTTGATGGCGATCGGAAATTAAAAAAAAACGGTATTTTTGAATGTCAATGACATTTTCTTTTACTGCTAATATATTATTGTTTTTATTACGCAATTCTGTTGACATGTGCGTCGTGTATATGTATGTTATTTAATTAAACAAATTTTGAGTATAATGAAGTATAATTAATGATATTAAAGTATGAACAATATGACCATGTAATTTAACTAAAATTATCGCGAAGAGTGAGCCATTACTAACAGATGAACAAAATAATATTTACAATCGGATATTGTACACGGGGAAAAAATAATTAATTGGCAGTATTTTCACAGACAAACAAAATATAATAAGTACTTAAATCAAAACTGGCTGCGTCATCGGGCTATATTGACAGCAAAAAATGCCGAAATTAATTTCGATAATAATATTTTTACTATATTAAACAGCCTACTCAAATATAATTTAACTATACCTTAGCCACAGCGAGGTGTGACCTGGGTCCTCTAGTATACATACAAAAAAGAAAACAATGAAAAACGAAAATTTTCAACTTTAAAAACCAATACGTAATATAAATATCAGTCACTAATAGATTGGTTTTCAAATTAAAGCTTTTGTAATTGCGGCAAACCCGTTTATATGCTTTGAGCCGTCACTGAATGAAGAAACAAACCCCAACATTGGCACCCAGTCGGATAATATATTTTATGTATCGCAAAATATTTATATATTATAATAATATGCATAATATATTTTGTAAGCCGCAAAATGAAATCCTTAATCGGCATTTTCCCAATATGTTTACTGTGTTTATTTCGTAAACCGAAATGTTTTATGAGTGGGCTCTCGAAGTTTCAGCCCATAAACACCACCAATCACCAATTCGCACTTTTCATAATAACAAAGTGTTATAACTTTTGAGGTAGGTTTTAAAAATGTTAATGCATACTTACATACATATACTTAAATATGCTTACATGCAACTGAAGAAAAAACAGACATTTTAATTTTAAATACACTTGTTTACTATATTACAGTTATTATCGGAAACAACAAAATTTGCGCAATTTGTGTAAGTACGTAGGTAAAAACTACAAAAGTTCGGAGTTAACTTAAATAAATACTTTTTTGTTATTCATTTTAATTTTTGGTAAAATATATTTGTAAACATGACGATCCCTAAATAGAAAGAAATTTTCTTTCATACGCATATAACATATAATATATAAACATCACGAACAAGTGCTTCGTGAAATTACGAAAAAAAAATTCCTTTATACAAAAAAAAAGTGTGGAAAATAGCCTCTCATTGTCATCTTCCTCCATCCTCCCGAGAAAGGCATAACTTAATATTAAAACAAATTCGTGAATGGCGCCATTTAAATATTCACCCATAACATTTAAACGTATGTTTTTTTTTGTTAGTTTATAACTGGCAGCACAGTCCATAGCGTGTCCAATTAAATATTTCCATAAACAAGAAGTATTGTTTAAGGGAAGTTAAAGGTTGAAATGAAATATCCATTTTTCCAAGTATTAAAATCATCCCATTAGTAAATTAATCTGTGCACTATCATATATCGCGTTTTCAAAATTATGCACATTCGCCCTGTATTTCACTCACACTATTTACGCAGCTAAAACGAACACAGATTTCGTCATACAATGCACTTATATCTCATAGTTTTCACTGTCCAATTAAAGAAGTGTTTAATTGCAGTAATTAATATTAATTAGTAAAATAATATAATTCTCCACTGTATTCATGCACGGATCAGTATTTCTGTATATTTAGTATTTTATTTTAAGATCAGGATCACTTAAATCCACTACGCATACACCGTTACATGTACGACCGCGAGTAACCACCGGAGCTCAACGAAGGCAACGCTGAACTGTGAGCTAGCTACACATCCCATCAGATTGTAGATATTTGCATCGTTTTTCCCGCATACGCACGTCACACACACAAACAAACACACACACACCACTACCACGAAACAAAATCAACAAAAAAGTAGGAAACTTTCAGAACGACGAAGAAAATGTAGCACAAGTGTAGAATTATAGGTGAAAACCATATTTTCATGGGCGCAACCACTGGCAAATCGTCGTTTCGGAGCGAAGCGTGCGGAGAACAATCTGCATTGGCCAGTGCCGCGCGCGGGTAAACAAAACATCTGCGGCTCGGAATTTCCGTAATCAGTGCACAAGTGTAATAGCAAGCGTTTAAAAACAAGAAAAATATAATCACAACTATAAAGGAGATTTCAGATGTCACACGTGAATTCGACGACAATACAATTGGTTGTGTTTTTGTTGTACAATTTATTTCAATTGTGTTAGTCGAAAATGCAACTACTCCATTATTTAACATGATCGGCCACCTATAAAATATGAAAATGTGAAATGAAAGTAGTGGGTGGGATTTCATCGAAATTCCTCAACCTTTTCCTCCTAAGGGCGCAGAGCACTGCAGTTGGCACGCTATCACATTTGCCGCCTGCATCTACGAACATACACACACGAATATAAATTCGCGTGTACGTGAATATAATTTATAAAATTATCAATCTCGGAAGTACAGTGAATTTGGCGCGCCAAATTATATATGTATGTATGAATGAGAGTGTATGTAACAATCTATTCTTATTTGTTTGTGATTTCGACTAACATTCTCCACTTTTATTATTCTTTTTTATCTTAAATTTATATTCATCATATATTGTTTGCTATTAAAATGTCTTCGCTGAGCCGCACGATTGCATGCCTTTGACAATTATCATTGTTTACATTATAATTTCGCTGTTTTTTACGTCAGAAATGAGTGTTTGCGAATTAAATACTTATATTGTATATACACACATATGAATATGTGCAACCGTTATTCGATTAATAAATTATTGACGTCACATTAGCAGATATTTATCAAAATTTACATTAGCATCCTAGGCCTAAGGCGTGTTCGTATACAGTTGGGACATCATGAGTATGCCAAACTAATTTATTCCCTTTAATGACAATGCAACCTTTAATGTAATACCTAATTCGTAGTTTTCTTAAATTTCGTTCATCCACATTGTGTTACTTTGATAATCTTAATAGAAAACTTAAAATAAAAGGATCCATCCTTATACTTTTATCGGCAATAATTAATAGGTGCCCAGCTGGCTGGTTGTCGTCGTAAGACTGTTGGCTAATCTATTGATACATTCAGACAAAAGTATTATAATCTTCGCAGTTAGCAACTGAAGCTATCTTGAAGCTGATTGTGCAATTAATCTAAAACATTTTTTTTCCTTATTTTCGATATAACGTGCAGATTTATTTGACTGCCATTAGAAGGGGAATGAGTAATTCGTGTCAGACTGTTTTTATTTTGTTTAATGAAGCCACTATAAAATCAATGAAAATCTTAAATGTGTCGATATCGATAGCATGTGTATCGAGACTTTGTCACCACTATCGCTTACGACACTTACAACAATTTTAAAAAATTGCATCATCGATAATAAATTAGTTTAATTTTCGTATAATTTAACTAATAAAAAATTAACCTTGTTGCACAATTGAAATCACATAAATTTTAGATACAATATATTGAGAATGAGCATTATTTTAATTGCTGTGAAGAGCTTTAGAGCAGTAGGAAGATGTGAGTTGAACTACGATATAAATATTATGAATTAACTTTAAATTTCCTCGTTTGCTGTTTAATAATAAAAATCCGGAACTGTTAGGGAAAAAAATTAAATGAGTTAGAATGCCTTAGTTTTTTCTTGGGCCACTGGAAATCCTATATCTTATGAACTAATTTGACTATGAAGGTTTATTCCAACTACAATACAAAAAAATAATTATAAAATGTATTTTACGGAGTTTAAATTACGGGTATTGCACAATTGCGTGTTTCCGTGCTTGGTGTCACAATAATTGATTGATATACAAATCTTTCCGTTTGCCTACAAATTCAAATTGTTGAGACTACATTTTCTATAACTGTCACCTGCTTGAATTCATGTAAGTAAATGCAGTAGCAGAGAAATAACCTTCTAAATGCTATATTAGCTGGGTCTTATTTTCTGGCCTATAATTTAGCCTCAAGCAATCTAGCTTCTCGTGCGAATATGAAACATATATCGTCAAACTCATCATCATATAAACACTCCCACCTCTAAATGTGATGACATTTAGTAAGACAAGCTGTATATAATGTATAGACAACCATATACTCGTAGATCGGGTAAATTATATATTCACTAATTACATGTTCAACGAATATGCACTAATCTATAAGTAACAATATTCACAAGCACGAAATTTTCACTAATAATCTATAAGAATTTGATAAATATACAATATTATAAAAAATTGGGCGTTGTTTTACTAGGTTAGGTTAGGTTAGGAGGTCGATCCCAAAAAGGATCCCACTTGGACAGCTTAAAACGCCGGTCCGTTGTGATACCTACAAAACTCCTATAATCTGGATCAAAAGACCCTTACAAGTCGACGAAACGCTTTATGCTTACTACAAACTTGTTAAGACAGCCAAGATCCATTTCGGCTAAGTATTCAGGTCCATCAAAAGTGTGATTGCCGAGATATTTCAATCTCAGCCTAGCGAAAGCCGGACATTGGGTGAGAAAGTGCCGGGATGATTCCACCTCGCCCTCCTCCATGCAACATGACAGTGTCCAGTGAGAACTCCTACCATAGCGGTGAGATGCACTTTGCTCAGGGCGTAAATCAACAAGCTTTTTGTTACAAAATACTGGCACAAAATTGCGTTGATTCTACATACTTACCTTAGAACGTGGAGGTCAATCAAACATATAGTCCTTAATAAAGGAGGAGACGAGTATATTATATGGAGAAAGTACTTATATTTAAAGTGTAGAGCAATGGTCTTCAATGTCCTTAAGGGTTATCTGCCTCACTGGCATGGTGTCTGGGCAAGGGTTGAAAGGCGTACACACATTTGTTCGCATTATTGAAACATCTGGAAAGCAAAGGAACACACAAAAGATTGCACACTTTTGCAAATTCAGCAAATACACGTATTTACAAATTCATATTTGCATTTCACACTTTGTACTCGCTTATCAATATCAGTGTAAAAGTTTAAATTGCGAAAGAAATGCAGTGATTATAATACACATACTTACTCATATAAACACATGATATTTATCAAGATACCTTTATATGTATAACATTTGGATGTTACGATAAAATTAGTACGGTACTTAAAGTTGATACCAGTCTTTTATTGCAGTTGAAGAGGCTAAGTTAATTGCTTCACCTTGGCTAAAAAAAGCTAAGTGATTGAACTCATGTTTTGGAGAGTTTATTCCCATACAAATCTCTGTCATTTCAAATCTTCCACAGTTGACATCGGATAATCGCAAACTCTTTTTATTAAAACCGATAATTTATGTCAGCACACCAAAGTAAAATAAACAGTTTGGCATCTGAAGAGCAACAACAGATAATTCACAAAATGCAAATATCACACAAATGCTAAAATAAACAAATAAATAAATTGTTTTGCACAAATTTAAGTAACTGCACATACTTTTTATGCATATTCATTCGAATACTCGTCATAAATATTATTTGTACACATGTTACGCCGCCCACTTCTAAGAGCAACCATAAATAAAAAGTAAAAGATCCTTCCCATAAATTTCCATAAAACCCTGTAAATCTTTTTAACGCAAAGTTTTATTTTATTAAGAGGAATTTTAGACTCCCTCCTTGATTATAAAAAACCTACTGTTTAAATATGTTAATAAAAAATGAAACAAAGCATTCTAAAAATCTAAAAGCAGTCCAGTTAGATTATTTAGAAATACAACACAAATAAAGCATTTACGCAAATTACAAACTATAGTCCGAATGCATAACGAGTGTTTGTTGGCGCGACTCCCACGAAATCTCAAGGAACTTGTTTACGTTATTATGGGAAACCTCTGCATTTCCACACTTTTTGTAACGCAAAACAATAAAAATGTCAGATCCATATATCCATCTCTATATCCAGATTTTCTAGATAACACACTTTTGCGTGAAAACAGTATACAAATATCCCCTACACAACTTAAAGGAAAGCGCGGCCCAAAAACTTGTTGGGAACTCGTGCGGCGCGCTCATATTTACAGCTATGATAAAAGTGTGTTTATTTAAAGATTTTGACAAGATCTCAGGTAATATATCTTAGCCCATGTGGCAAAAGGGGCAGAGAGCATTTCGTTTGGCATTTAAAACTGCAACTGCCGTCACTTTCGAAAAGTTTCAACTTGGTCATGGGAAAAGTTACAGACTGCTCTCCGGCATATCCAAATTACATTCTAAAATAGAATAGCTTATAAAATTTGGAGAACTTAAATCTGCTGATATTTAGTGTAAACTGTGGCAATGGATTTCGATGCAGTTCTGGTGAAGTGCGGCAATTTCGGGCGTTATCAATTTGTGTTATTGCTATTGTACGGCTGCACAAATATTCTATCGTCGATGCATTATTTTGCACAAACTATTATTAGTTTTACACCTGAGCATTGGTAAGTTTAAGAATTCCGAAGTCCCAAAATAAATAAGTCAGTTACTTAGAAGTGTAATTAAACTCAGACGTTTCATGGGTTTCGATATGGATTGAACGCTAAATTAATATCTCAAGTTGCGCCCAACAATGATATAATTACTTATCCTAACTATTCATAAAAACGTTAGATGAAAACAAATGTGGAAATCTACCTATTGTACGAGTATATTATTTTTTTATTATTGCCTCTCCAATGAGTTAATATGAATTTTTAAATAGTCAGAATTGGCTAGAATACGAATGCAAAAACTTACTTCATACCCATTTATATGTTATATGACTGTGTGAATGCGAATTGAGGAGCTTTTGATTAATCACGTAGTTAACATAAATTGACTGCCATCTTCCATTAGTTTCTATTTTATTTCCACATTTTTCTTACTTAGGATTAGAGCTGTGTTGTGAAAATTATTGAAAACCTGAAAGTACAATATATATAAAAAATCTAATTCATAAAAAACCTCAATGAACAATTAATAATGCTATTTTGTCGAAACTTCAGGTGCTTTCACGAAAAGTTAGCCAATGCCAGTATGTCATACGTACGCAGCATTTATGCGCAAACAGCAGATCCGCAGTGCACTCTGCTGGAAGACATCGTCGACGATCAGCCGATAGTTGCGGCCGTGGGTAAATGCACTGAATGGATCTATGCATATGATCGTGGCTATCGCAGTATTACAACAGATGTAAGTTAAGAAATACTAAATATAGAAAATTTTTTCACATTCACATATGTACGAGTACGTCATAAATTATTAACATTTTCAGCAAAAATAGTTTGGACAATTTAATTGAAAAACGCTGAATATTCATTATTTGGCTTTTTGTTAGCATTAACTATTGAATTTGCTAAATTTTCAGCTCAAATGGGTTTGTAATGATGCATACCAAGCTGCTACAGGTCAGTCGTTCTTCTTTTTGGGTTCTATCATTGGCACAGTATTTTTTGGATTTCTTGCTGATAAAATTGGGCGCTTGCTAGCGCTGATATGCACAACACTGGCTGGCGCCTTTGGTGACTTTTTAACCTCCTTTGTAACATCACTACCTGCATTTGCATTGTTCCGCTTTGTATCGGGTCTATCATGTGATACGATATTTTACCTAATGTACATAATGGGTGAGTAGCAAAAGTTTACTACACAATAAGAATTGAATTTAAAGTTGTTTTTTATTATTCCTACGAAGTTTTCGAGTACTTGAGCCCCGAAAAGCGCACATTTGGTCTGAATGTTATAACTGCATTTTTCTACTGTTTTGGTTTGATTTTATCACCCTGGTATGCTATTTGGGTAGGATCATGGCGTTATTATCTCTATATCGCTTCTCTGCCTGCTTTGATCGTGGTGATCTATCCCATCTTCATTTGCGAGAGCGCGCAGTGGTTAATAGCAACTGAACGTTACGATCGAGCTGTGAATTGCTTAAAGCGAGTCGCGAAATTCAACAAGCGTAAAGTTGAAGAAGAAGTATTCACGCAATTTCGGTCACACTATGAGGAGAAAATGGCTTTGGATAAAAAGTTCAATAGAAATGAAGACACTTTCTGGGGAATGTTTCGTACGCCGAGACTACGAAAATTCACCATTATCCTGTTATTGAAGTCGTAAGTGACAAAATAAATATAAATCTTAATTTGCGCTGTTAACAAAACAATAACTCTTGCACCACAGCATGATCGTCACGATCTCTTTTGACGTAATCAGCCGCAATATGGAAGGTTTAGGCTCCTCACCCTTCACGCTATTCTCGATCTCCTCACTTGCATATATTCCAGGCGGTCTGACAATTATTTTTCTGCAAAACCGCATAGGCCGCAAAGGCATGGCATTCGGATCGCTCTTCGTTAGTTCGATCATAGTCACTGTAACTGGCTTCATGATCGCTTTACTTGATCCTGAAAACAATGCTGTGCTACTAGCAATTATGGTTGGTCTGGGTCGTTATGGTGTAATTGTGAGTTATGATGCGGAAGCACAATATGCCGCAGAATTTATACCAACTACAGTACGTGGGCGTGGCTTGGCGAATATTCATGTGATCGGCTATGGTTTTGCCATGCTTAGTTCATATATCATTTATTTGCGTCTCTACTTTAAGCCGTTGCCCTCGATTGTTATTTCGGCGGTAATGTTGTGTGGCACGCTACTCTGCCTGGCACTGCCGGAGACATTAAACCAGTAAGTAGACGAACATTTCGAAAAAAGAAAATATTTTTAAAGTAAAATATATTGAAATTTAATTCGCTTTTTATCTTTAGAAAACTACCCGAAACTCTTAAAGACGGTGAAGATTTTGCAAGACATCAACGCTGGTACTACTTCCCTTGCTTTAGTCGAGTACAAACTGATAAAAATGATGTCGTTGAGAAGCAAGATACTCTTAGATAGAGATACTATATTAAAATTGATACTTTATATTCTTATTCAATTTTTATATACATTTACAAAAGTGAAACTGACTATTTCGAAATTTTTCATTTTGTTTTCCATAAGATTACTAATAACAATTAAGGAAGGACTAAGTTTGGGTGTAACCGACAATTTAATACTTTTGCAACTTGCAAGGAACAAAGGCGGAGGGACACCTTCAGGTTTTGACAAAACTTTATATCAAACTACGGAAAGTATCACCGCGATTTCATCCATTTGAGGACTCTGTTATTAGAAAAAGATTATTTCTAAAATTTATTTAGATTTCTTACACATTGTTCGATAGATGCGGTATAAAGTGAACCGGAGGTTCGAAAATAGTTATGTTAGGTATATGGAGGCTAAGAGAAGAGTTGACCTGCTTTTACCCATTTTGGGCACAAGTTATAGTTCGATTTCGACAGTTTTTGAACGTAAGATTGAATATCTTGAGGGCGCTATTTGTGAAAAGTTTTATTATGATAACTATATTGGTGTTTCATTTGTATACTGTAAAGTGAAAGATTCAGACGAAATTTAAAGTTTGTTATATAGGAATTAGGCGGTCTAAAAGGAATGTTTGGCCTTGACATCAGCCCAACACTGGAAGAAAGAGAGCGAAACAAAACTCGGTACATATCGGAATCCTGTACCAGATACCAAATATTTATCGCCGCTTCTATTAAAATAAATAAAGTAAACCATTATATAAAAATGCAAGGATTTTTTTTATATATTTTTTTCATTTCAACCTATATGCACCGCGAAAACTTACCATTTTTGTATTATTCTACTGCATTTCTCATTGGCTTCTATTTCTTAACTGACTTCAATTTTAACACAGAAGGGATTCGAATGCCTTTCAATATAAACAGTGACATGAGAAAATGCAAATTATTTGTATTTGTTTGCTGAAATAATTGACTCTGTCGAATTAATTTGTGAAATAATGAGAGAGAATTCCGTTAAGTTATAGAACTTTCTATGAAGGGGACTTACTGACATGTACTGAGATGCAGGGAAAGCTATTATGATGCAAACAAAAACTGAAACCACGCTCGGATTGAGTGCACATAGTAAAGTTTATGTGAATGAAGAGGAAGGATCGAAACCCCAATTTCCGAGCCAAAAACCCCTTGTGCTAAACAGAACAAATAAGTTTCTTTGGCATGGTCTCTGGAGATGTTATATTACTTGAAGCGTGTTCATAAACGAGACGATTTTAAATAAAAACCAAAGCTTCGTTCTCTTGAATTTATCATTGATTTAAATTATCAAAATAAGGATGAAGAATTGTCAATTCATGCGAACGCGAACCTTTTCTGAGGCAGCACCAAACGTCAGCTACAGCACACTCACCCACACAAACTCATATACGAAAAAATGACGTTTGATGGAAAGAGTTGTTCAGTATACCAATAATTGCGAACTAAGAGATCTACAAAGCAAATTTTTACACCCCTACGCACACACTCTCAAGTCAGCAACCTTAATATGGTACACATACATACGCAACCAGAGTGGGATTATGTAAAAGTATTTGGCAATATAGTATAAAGTATTAATAGTGTTGATGTTTGCGCTTTAGAAACGCTAACGAAAGCAAAAGCGAAATCATGTTCTTTACTCTCGTCTCGCAACAAGTGCCCTCCTAATACAAGCATACTTCAACAGCAACATTGCTTAAATGCCGAAGGCTGAGCTAGAGTACGCCGTAGTCGGTCGCAGCCTAGGCAGTCAATCGTATATAAAAGCTGAAGCAGACGTTCTGAAAGTTTTTGTGACTTTTAGGAATGTTGGCAAACTGAGTGTAGAAGTGTGTAAGTGTGTGACGAAGATATTATAAGGATATCTTTTTACATAAACAAATTAATAAGAACAAATTCATAAACATAAAATTGTGTAAACTGGAAAGCTAATAATTAAAAAATAAAGAAAATGGGTTTGCAAGTAATAGATTTTGACGCGGTTTTAAAGAAGTGTGGCAAATTTAGACGTTTTCAATTTCTAATAATGCTGTGTTTTGGACTTACAAATCTTCTTTCCTCGAAGCATTCCTTTGCACAAACAATAATCAGTTTTACGCAGCACTGGTAAGGGAGGCAACAGCAAATGGAAATCAAGTGTTTGTCTAATGAATGTAAGGGGAGGTCAGGAAGTGTTGTACAAGTATCTTCAAAGTTAAACCTTTATTATTGCAGACCTAAGTGAATCCGACTAAGTGCTAGCTGGCTATTGTTTTATAATAAAATATTGCTTTCTTAGAAATTTGTAGATTCAAATTGGGGATTTAAAGGAGTTGTTAAATTTTTTTCTAATTCCGCTTTTTGGTTAAAAAATAGTTAGAAATAAACATATCCTAATATTAAAGGACATGTATCTGCATTAATTATGAAGCAAATGCAACGCTGATTTACATTGCAGGCTTAACTCAAGAAAAAATGCTAACGAGCTAAAGAGCAAGAAAAACTTTTTAAGGGCAATGCAATACTTTCATATAATGTAATAATTTATTGCTTATTGTTTTTTAAAACCACACATACACATATATTTAAAAAGCCGTTAAATATTTTATTTCAACAATTCTTATATATATTATATCTTTAATTTCTTCGTACAATTTTCAAAAAACATTTCAGTTGTTAAAGCAAAACTGAAAGTAAATCGTTTGTGAGTTTACCCGTGATAATACAATAGAACATTTCTAGACCATTTTCGAGTTCCTGTGGAACATTTTAGATTCAGCTTCGCAAATATGTAAATATCTACTGTTTTCTCACTAGGTGTTACCACGAAAAGCTGTCAAATGCCAGTTTTGATGAAATTCGCACAATCTACGCACAAACGACTAATGCACATTGCACCTTGTTAGATGACATAGTCGGTGGTCAGCCAATTGTTGCCAAAGTCGGTAAATGCCAGAGGTGGATCTATGAATATGAAAGTGGTTATAAAAGCGTTACTTCAGATGTAAGTATGGTCATGAAGTTTTGTGTTGATTAAATTGTCTTAAAAAAAACAAGATATACGGATTATTAAACAAAAAGTAGAATCGCGATCGTCGTGTCCGTTGCGCGCTCAAAATGTCTGCATCTGTCAAATGCGCTCAAATGTATGCAACAATTATTGTATCCATTAGTTACAACAGTTAATATAATATGAGAGTAGGGCGAGCACATAATGTTCTACAATTAATATCATGCCATTTTATAAGATAGTAAATCTAAAAATTCTTTTCACAATCAGTATAAGAATTCTATACAATACTAAAGTTTTGTGCATAATCACCAAGATGATCGCGTGGTCTTAAACGTGTTGCCAAAATCAACAAACGCGAGGTGAAAGATGAAGTTTTCAATGAATTCATAGCACACTATAAGAAAAAGACTAGCAACGAACTCGAGAAAAAAGCCAATACAGACATATTTTGGTGCATGTTTCGTACACCACGTTTACGCAAATTCACCACTATGATGTTGTTGAAGAAGTAGGTGAAAGTCTTCTTTTAGTTACTACACATAATTTTTCTGTCTCTGATAGTCTCTCTTTCAAATATAGCTTGTTTCTCGCGCTCGCACTCGATGTGATCAGCCGTAATATCGAAGGCATGGGCAGCTTGCCATTCATACTTTTCTCAGCCACTTCAGTGGTTTACGTTATGGGCAGTTTAACCATCATCCTGCTGCAAAATCGCATAGGTCGCAAGGGAGTGGACTCTCCTAGTGAGCTCAGTAACCATTGCGGCTACCGATTTCTGATTACCTTTACCGATATGCAGAAAAACGCTTTACTTCTTGCGAATATGGTCGGCCTTAGTCGGTATGGCGTCGTCGTGAGCTATGAGGCGGAGGCACAATACTCCTCCGAATTTATACCGACCACCGTACGCGGTCGTGGCATGGCTAATATACATGTTGCAGGTTTCGCATTTACCACTCCGAACTCATATCTGATATATGCCTCTTTTATGCCTAGCGCTACCTGAGACCATGAATCAGTAAGTAAATAATTTATATATAAAGAATTATTTATCACTTTATCTCTACAGAAAGTTACCACAAACTTTGAAGGATGGTGAAGAGTTTGCTCGCCATCAGCGCTGGTACTATTTTATATGTTTCGATAAAAACAAGAACATGAAGGAAGCTAAAGTCACTAATAGTTGAATACGTATATTTAACAACTTTTCTTGAATTTTTTGCTACGAATGCTAGATTATAATTATGTATCGAACGCAATGCTAATTTGTTCTCTTTTCCAATGTTTAATGATCCCGACTTTAGAAAGAGAGAGATTTATGTACAGATTTGTTTCTATACCTAAATACATTTTTATAGTCATTTAAAAATTAGTGCAGTTTTATGGTTTCTGTTAGCAATGATGGCATGACCAATGAATCCTCGCAATTCGTTGTCAATCTCCGATAAAATATGTTTCTTTCTAAAAATATCCCATTTTAAATCAATTAAAAAGAATAGAACCTTGCTCTTGATGTAAGAGGGATAAACTTTTCACTCTTCCTTTCAATGCTACACCATAGCTTTAATATTATCTCACATAATTTCATATAGTTTACTTATAGTATATATACCATATATATACTTTATTATTATTTTTTTTGATAAAAATATCTCTTCAGAATATAGCTCTTATCAAAATACGTTTCATATCAACGTTATATCATTAATATATTTGAATTTCGATTTTATCTGAGCCTCGACTAATACCGCACTTAGCTCATAATTAGAAAAAGTAAAACTGAGCAAATGATTAGAAACCAGTTATTTATGCATTCCTCTCCATAAAACGAACTTATTAAATTAAAAAAAAAAAAAACTTGTTCCAAATATCACAATGCATATACTGAATCATGATTATAATTTGAGTATGCATTTTAATTAGCTAATCTATACACACTTCATTACACATAGAATTAAGTATTATTAAAAAAATGTACCCAAGCACAACTATGTTGCACTCTAAAGCTCAGAATCGCTCTGACACGCTTTATTACCCCTTGCTCGTCCTTAGAATCGATTGTGAGAATAATATCTTCCGTAAAGAGTGATATTTCCGGGAATTTCCAATGGAAACTTGAAAATTATACGAAATCGGTAGCAAGCTCCTCAGATGCAACATTATTACTCTTTCCTCACCCATCGACGTTAGGTCGAATAATTTTCATATTAGCGTGCACTGCCTTACTTATTTTATAAGATTCTAAATAAATGTACATTTGCATCTTAGAAAACCAGAATTTAAATTTTATACATCGTTTTCCAAAGACATACATACACTCTTCTGTAAGTTTAAAGATGTTTAGATCTTTACTTTATGACAATTATATTTAGGAATATTTTAAAAAGTAATTTATTCAAACACATTTGAGAAGAGACCACAACTCTTGTAGGTTCGCTCTCCCTGAAATTCAAAATCGAGATTAAAAGCTATGAGCATTCGAAAAAATACACATTTAGTTATTCCATCTCGTGGAATATATTATCACCGACAATCACATTGCGCAACGGTGACTCGTAAACATTATTGCTCGATGTAATTTCGATTTTCAGCTAAAAGTGTGTGATCATTTTTACAACGGTTTCGCTCGTTTTGTTAATGACTCTTTATAGATAAAGTTTGCTGCTGCAAAATTCTCACATAAACAGTTTTCTTCTCTAGACGCAAGCAAACGCTTGTTGTACTCGCTGCGGCCATATATAAGCCGATGTTCAGGTATTGAAATATTGGATGACTCTAGGAAAGTGCTGATGTATCGGACTTACGCTTAACGGCGCATAACAATTACATACTGACAAAAATATAAACGGAAAAATTTCAAAACGTTATAAAATAAAATAGCGAAAAAGATGGATTTCGATGCTGTGTTAAAGAAATGTGGCAATTTCGGGCGTTTCCAATTTCTAGTACTGCTATGTTTTAGTCTGACTAACTTCCTTTCATCGATGCATTACTTTGTGCAAACGATAATTAGTTTCACGCCGAAACACTGGTAAGTAGCAGCCAATGCCGATAACAAATACAATAGAAGTACAATTAACATTAATAGAGAGTGCACTAAAGACCTACAGACCAGTGAGCATCAATTGTTTAGTGATCGTTAGCGGTGCATACCAATTGTTAACTAAATAAATTTAGAAGTGCTATGCGAAAGTATTAATGCAACATAATTGTGTTTATGCGAGGGTAGTTCAATTTTTATGACATCATATTTTAAATAATAAATTTTTTAATTGTTCAATATAATGAGATGTATGAAATAGATACTACTCTATCAGATTATCCTTTTTTAGCCGTATTTAATCAGAGCCGAATACACCGGCATTAAAAACTTTTCTGTTATAAATAAAATGAATATCTCATTGCCAAGAATGTGAAAAAAAAACAAGAAAAAACATTAACTTCGGTTGCCCCGAAGCTATAATTTCAGCAAACTTTTAAATCGATATCTCGAAAAATGAGGGAATGGTTTGCATATATACAGACAAACGGACATGGCTAAATTGACTCAGCTCGTCATACCTATCATTTATGTAATTTTTATAGGATCTCTGACGTTTCCTTCTGGGTGTTACAAACTTCGTACCAAAGTTAATATACCTTGTTCAGTGTATAGTTTAAAAAGTCAACGATTCCGTTTTCACCTAAAAAAATATCAAAACTATCTGCAATATAAATATAAGCCTTTTTAGAATAATATTCAATTTCACATTTTTCGCACTGGCAATGGTTTACTGCAATGTGCCAACTAGGGTTGACTACGATCATATTTCATCATGCGCAGTGAGAAAGAACCTGAATAACACAAATCTAAACGGAGAATTGGCAAACAGATAAACAGACGTAGCTTAATCAGCTCGTCACTCGGGTTTTATACTTTTTTGTCTGTTATTTAATGCCGTTACACTCAACTGTTAGGTAAATAAAATTACTGCATCAACTTTTTATTTTCGACGGACTTAAGCCGGTGTTTAAGAATTCGCAATGAGTTTACTGCAACTCTAGCAGGTCACAATATTTGTAATGCAGCAGATCAAAATGTAATATTTTCTTTTATCGTTTAAATATTAGGTGTTACCATGAAAAGCTGTCAAATGCCAGTTTCGATGAAATTCGCGCAGTGTACGCACAAACAACCAATCCACATTGCACTCTGTTAGACGATATTGTAGATGGCCAGCCAATTATAGCTGAAGTCGGTAAATGCCGGAGGTGGATATATGAATATGAAAGTGGTTATAAAAGTGTTACTTCAGATGTAAGTACGATCATGAATTTTCCTATTACTTAAATTGTCTTAAGAGAGAATACCATAAGGTGGTAATTCAATAAAAGTAGATGGTACAGTTCGTCATGATCGAAGCGCGCTCAAATTGTCTGCTTCTGATTGGTGCGCACAAATGTATGTTACGTTTACGGTGTGTACTGTGTGTGTATAGATAGTGTTAAAAGAGACCACTCGAAAAATTTATGAATTTCTTATGTCTCTTCTAGGCACACGTAGATACAAAATTTGTGTAGTATATTTTTGTATACAGATATGAAAGTCAGCAAGACGTTTTTTATTAATTACCGCAAATTATTACGTAAAGATATTGTCACGTATGTAAAAAAAAACAAGCTAAATTATTTCCCTATATGTTGTTTATAGCTTAACTGGGTATGTGACGAAGCTTTACAATCTGCGATCGGACAATCCCTCTACTTTGTGGGATCTGTCATTGGTACGGTTTTTTTCGGATACTTGGCAGACAAAATCGGCCGACTACCTGCATTGATCTGCACCACACTTACTGGCGCTACAGGCGACTTTCTTACAACTTTTTCCACCAATTTGCCACTGTATTCCATATTTCGCTTCATTTCGGGTTTATCCACGGACACATTTTACTATCTGATGTACATAATGGGTAAGTTAATGGTCATCAAGTATACAAAGGCACTTGGCACAAAGACTATGATTCGATTTTCTGAGGTTATTGCCTCAGTCTTTATTTCTCTTATTTTCAGTCTTTGAGTATCTTAGTCCAAGAAAACGTACACTCGGTCTAAATATGATCACTGGTATATTCTATTTCCTTGGCTTGGCTTTGTCCCCTTGGTTTGCACTGTGGTCAGGTTCATGGCGTGGCTACCTGTACATCGCATCTTTACCGGCCGTAACTGTTCTAGTATACCCATTTCTGATATGTGAAAGTGCACAATGGCTGATAGCAACACACCAATATGATCGCGCGGTAAAATGTCTCAAACATGTTGCCAAGATCAATAGACGCGAGGTGAAAGATGAAGTTTTTGATGAATTTATAGCACACTATAAGCAAAAGACAAGTGAAGAACTCACAAAGAAAGCCAATAAAGACACATTTTGGGGCATGTTCCGCACACAACGTTTGCGCAAATTCGCCATTATGATGTTGTTGAAGAAGTAGTTGAAAAATATCTGTTTTATGCTTTACTTTATCTCTCATACTCTCTCTTTCTTATACAGCATGTTTCTCGCACTAGGACTGGATGTGATCAGCCGCAATATGGAAGGCATGGGCAGCTCACCATTTAAACTCTTTTCAGCCACTTCAGTTGCTTACGTTGTGGGCGGTTTAACTATAATCTTGCTACAAAATCACATAGGTCGCAAGGGGATGGCCTTTAGCACTTTCTTAGTCAGTGCCATCATTATCGGCGCTAACAGTATCCTGATCGCTTTTCTTGATACCGAGCGAAATGCTTTACTTTTCGCTATTATGACTGGTCTCTGCCGTTACGGCGTCGTTGTGAGCTACGAGGCGGAGACACAATACTCCTCCGAATTCCTACCAACCACCGTACGTGGGCGTGGCATGGCCAATATACATGTTGCCGGTTTCGCTTTTACCAGTCTGCATTCTTATGTTATATATTTAGGTTATTTCTACAAACCCCTTCCATCGATCTGCATATCTTTAGTAATGTTCCTCGCAGCAATATTGTGCCTATCACTGCCAGAGACAATGAATCAGTGAGTATTCATAAATATGTAATATGTGTTTATTTGATTTTTACATTATATACATATGCTATCACAACAGAAAACTACCGCAAACATTGAAAGATGGAGAGGATTTTGCTCGAAATCAGCGTTGGTACTATTTTGTTTGCTTCGATAAGACGATAAGCAAGAAAGACGGTGATGTCAGCAATGAGAGTCATTGAGGTATAAAAAATGATAAGTGATTGTTTTACTAATAATACCGAAGATTTGTTATTCGTATTGAATGGTTGTTTATTTTTTCTATGAACTTTAAAATGGAAATGGTAAAATTTTATTCAAATATATGTACATGCACATGCTATAAGCTTATAATTTGATAACTTTGTTTGTATTCGTTCATGAAAATTTGAAGCCATGGTCGGTAAAGTCATAAATGCTGTCAGGATTTTAGATTATTATGATATCTGCCTGCCCTCCATCGCCCATTGTCTCTTATCCAACCGCCACACATGCGGCGTAAATGAAAACAAGACAGTTTAACAAAATTATTCGCTAACTGTACTATTTTGAGACTTCTCCTTTGTATTTTTACATAAAAAATAATTTTACAAACGTAAATACATATATACACGATATATGCTTACATATGTACACGTACATGTAATTGGAGAAAAAGAAGGAAAATATGTATATAAATTTTTATGTTAACTAATGAATGCTTATATAGTACATATTTAATTTGTATAAATGTACACTATAAGCTAACTGTAATTAAGGAATCTATATATGCGTTATAAGCTTATACATTAATTTCCTTAAATCTTTTTCCTAATTATTATGCTGAAAAGAAAATTAAATACATTAATTCTCAAATGATTGATGCAGCTATTATATAAAATGATTTTTAGGCACCTATTACATTTATAAATGTGCTATTATCAAATTTTTTTATGTACATATTTGTGTATATAAATGTTTCGTCTCTTTATATTTGATGGCTTCTATATGTTCACTAGAACAATCTATTTCGGTATGCTCTTTTTTCTTTTATTTGTGAAAACAACAATTTTTTATGCTTTACTTTATACATAAGGTATGTACACATGTGTAAATTTATACAAAAAATATTTTTATTTCTCTATTTTTTCCTCAAGTTGTACATCTGCATAGAAATCAGTACTGGCTTAAAGCTCTGCTTAAGTAAAATTGTGCCAAATGCTAAGTTTGATTATTATAACTTTCAAGTACATATGTACGTACAACGTTATTGTGTAGGGTTTAATAATTTTTGATACATATCGCTTATTTCCTATATGTAATACATAATACAAATTTTATTTAGTGCAAAAGGAAGGATATATATAGTATATACCTTAAAATATATAATGTATACACATATATCTGTGTATGCGTGTAAAAAATTCTTTCCCTAAGCACTTCTTTCGAAATTTTAACTGAAATCTTACCACCCGTTCCCTACCAAGCACCTGTTAACTACCACATTACAAGTAAGCTCTTATGAACTAAGGACGTTGACTATACAAAACAAATAATATAAAAAATTACATAAAATTATTGTTTTTGTGTGCTTTCGCTTCTGTGCAAAATATTACCGTTATCCGATGTTTGTGTTTTTTGTTTATTCTAAAACTTAGCACCTAAAGCGGCTAACGCGTTCGCATACATTTACGCCGCGCTGTTGAGATTCTCATCGGCTGATTCATTGCCACGATCGAAATCAGTTAACGATTGCTTACGCTCGTAGGCTTCCTCTTCAGAGTCACATGAATGTTTGCCTTTCTTCGAAAGACAAGGGAAATCAAACATACGTTCGCCTTTGCCGAAAATTTCACCCTCTTCGACGGTTTTTGGAAGTGTTCTGTAAAATTTGCATTAAAAATTAGTACACACAAACATTTTGTAAGGATAATTGCTTCCGCACCTGTTAAGCGTTTCGGGAAGTAGTAAACACACAAAGGAACCCGTAAAAAAGAGCGCACCCAAAATGATCGATGGCGCTGCCTTGAAGAATGTGCCCAACCACAAAATGTAGGGCGCCAAAAACGATGCTGCAAAACCAGCTACGTGTACCGCTGCCACACCTTGGCCGCGCACACATGTTGGTATCAACTCGGTGGCATATTGTGATCCGGATTCATATGAAATCGCCACACCGAAACGCGCCGCTATGGTTAAGCATGCCAGAAGCACGGCATTGTGATTGTGCTGTTGATAGGCGATCGCTACGCCTGCCAACGAGGTAAATAAACCACCGACAAGTAGCGAGCCGGCCGCCATGCCCTTGCGTCCAATGCGATCTTGTAGCAAGATCACGATTATGCTCGATGGCAGCACGGCAATGGCGCTCAAGGAGAACATAACGAATGGCGAGATGCCCATACCCTCGACATTTCGCGAGACCGCATCGTAACAGAGTGTAATGACCATGCTGGAAGGTAAATAACGATGAATTATGTTTTTATTAGTACGAGTATAACATATATGGTAACAATTAATGTGAGTCATATAATTGTGATTGACTTCTGGAGTTAGCGCTTAGGAGGAAATAAACGAACTTAATATATAATATTGTATAACATATATACTTACGATTTGAAAAACAATATAAGTGTATGCTTGCGCATGCGTGGCGTTTTAAACATATCCAGCAATGTTGAGTGCACCTGCTCATCGCCGCCCATCTTTTGACGTTGTTTTTCGCAATGTTTTCGAAATTCTTCAAATTCTGATGGAGTCACTTTACGTTTGTTAAATCGTGCAACTCGTTTCAAACGCTTTATAGCACCGTCTACATCATTTCTTGTGACCAACCATTGAGCGCTCTCCTGCACTACAAAATAATAAAGAACAACGGAGAGTATTGGCAGTGAAGTACAGGCCAAATAAAGTTGCCAATGCCCAACAAGTACAGCCAACCATGGTGTGAAGACTAGGCCAATTGTATAGAATACACCGACAGCCAAATTTAGACCAAGTGTACGCATCGATGGACGGATGTATTCAAGCACTAAGGAATGGAAAAGGATACAGCTCATTACAATTATTTTGCAAATTAGCAATAGACTCACATAGAAGATTACAAAAAAATGTCATAATGAAAATTCCAATTCACTCACCAATAATATACATAAGGTAAAAATTCGTATCTGCCGCCATGCCGGATATGAAACGACAGAGTGAAAACGTAGTAACGCTTTGAGAGAATATTGTCGAAAAGTCCCCAATAAAACCCGAAAAATTCGAAAGTATGAGAGCAGGCAAGCGACCAATCTTATCTGAAAGCAGTCCATAAAAGAGGGTTCCAACAACGGAACCTATAAAGAATAACGACTGTCCGATGCGTGCTTTGTACGCCGAATCACAGACCCAGTTTAGCTGTAAGAATGTGAAGAAAACGGAAAACAGAACACTAAATTAATACAATTTCAAAAGTTTTATTCAAAAAAATAGGTTTTTTCAAAGCGAAATGTTTTACGCACTCACCTCTGTGTTCATGCTCCGATAGCCATAATCGTATTTATAGATCCAACGCGTACAACTCTCCGGACTCACCGTTACATTCGCACCGTCAATGTCGAGCAGGCGCGTACAAGATGGATTCGGAAACTTCGCATAGATCTCCGCAATCTCATCGAATGACTTATTCACTAATTTTTCATGGTAGCACCAATGATCGGGCACAAAACTTATCACAGTTTGGGTAAAATAATGTAGTGAGACAATGAAGTTGATTACACCGAACAATGTCAACAACAGAAACTGATAGCGACTGAAATCGCCGCATCTCGTGAGAATCTGATCAAAATCCATATTTGCTGATAGATGAGATGATGGTCACGTGACGGTTGCTGTCAATGATCTTTCAAGTATTGACGTTTAATTATAAACGGAACACAAGGAAGTTGTATTGTCCGTAAATAGAATAGACAATGAGCGTGGCAGTCAATCGTAGACGTTTGTTTGAGCGATAAATGACCGGTTAAAATGGTAGCAATAAATTCAAACGAGCGCTTAGTATTAATGAGTTTGCATTGGCAATTTCGTTGGCTTTCTTTGTACTGTATGTAAGTTGCAGTCTTGAAACAGCCAGCGCTTGCACTTCTTAACGTGCTTTTTATATGTATACTTGTTTGTATTGTTTTTGTTTTTTTTTCCTGTGCGGTGGGCGGTGTTCTTGACGATGCTAACTAACTATGATTGCGCGTTCGCTATCAGATTTTTTATGTTTAAGCGGCAATACTTTATATTCGTTTCGATTATTTAATCAATTAGTCTTAATAATTAAAGAATTTATTTATAAGAGTTCAATTTTTGTCTACCTCAAACCTTAGGGCAAGTGTTCGTGTTGTTGTTCAACAAATTTCCGTTCCACAATTTGTTATTATAATTTTATTTAAATAGTTTTATTTATATTCGCAGATTATACGCGTAAATATATATAAGTGTATGTATGTGTTCCGTTAAACTGAACTAAATTTAATGTAGTTTTGCATGTAAATTACTTCTGTAATTAGAACCAAAAAATAAATAAATATGAAATGACTTTATTGGTTGTGACATTTGTTTTAGTTTTCATACTGTAGGGAATATAAACATGTACTTAAGAAGTATAAAAATGAAATTCGCAAAGCCAAGAGGGAGTCATGGAACGAAGTTTGAAAAGACTACCGAGGTTGCCAGACTTAGAAAATTACTATCCAAGCACAGCACAAGATTTATCAACTGCAAGGTTAGCAGCGTTAGGGGAATTCTTCGGGCATAGCTCAATAACTAGGCGGCAGATGGATAAATTAGACCACATAACCTCTCGCTTTATTTGGGGGAGAAAGTTCCAGGTCACAATAAAAGAGGGTGGATGGCGTGGGAGCATGCGACTCACCAGCGGAACTTACAACATCAATACAGACGGCTCAAAAATGGCCAATGGAGTGGGCATCGGAATCTATTTCTCCGAACTAGATCTCAAGCGACCCTTCAAGCTTCCGGAATACTGCAGTATCTTCCAGAGGAAGTCTTTGCAGTCATAAAGGCGGCGGAAAAAGCTAACAACGAAGTTAACAACATAAAAAGGATAAATATACATATATATACGTCGATAGCCAGGCGGCAATCAAAGCAAGAATCTCACATTGCACTACGTCAGAGAATGAGAGAATTTAGAAGCAGTAAGGCAATAGATGTAGCGTCTGGAACATGTAGGATCGCCAAATCATGCGCAAGAGTTCCGAAGGAAAACTCGCATGCTTTTTACTCACGCGGTCTCAAAGGACAGCCGGACGGTTGTCGGCCTCTTGACCGGTCCCAACCTACTGGCATCTCATGCAAGCCGGATGGGTATAAGTAACGACGATACATGCAGTACGTGCAGAGAAGCAGGCATGAGAGACGAGACGCTGGAACACCTTCTATGCCACTGTCCAGCACTATCTAGAATTCATTCAAAGGACTAGACGAAGTAGTAAACTTAGACATCAAGTTGCTTTTAAAGTTCGCAAAAAGATTTTACGTCGTATATATTCATAAAAATAATTTAAATAATTTCCTTTCTAACAGTTGATATCGCGTTTGCATGTTTCCTAAACACAAACACATACCGCAAAAATTAACTATTCGAAACAATGTATTTACAGATAAGTACATAAATAGATGACACTTCAGCTGAAGTTATTTTAATGCCTTTGGTTGTAAAGTGGCTAATAAGTATTATTATAAAAGTAGATAATAACAAGTCAACAGTGACACACGACCTAAACTGAAGGTGAAATAACATCTGCACATGGTTGAATTTCCTAAATGTTAGCTCTCACACGTGTCATAGAAAATAATGTGGTTTTAGGAGTATAAATAGAGTTAAATTTCTTCCCCTTTAAACTGTACCGTCTTTAGTAGTTATAAGACGCAATTTAAAGAAAAAATGTTGTTTAATTATTTGTTTTTTGTTTTAACTCAAAACAGCTCCCATATCTAAAAGAAGAAGCTTGTTTCTGATATATCTTTAAAATCCTTATTTTATACCTGTTTAATATAAAATTGTTTATACTTTAGACTGCTATCTTTTTACACAAAGTGCATGTAAATTAAACATTGCAGTGCTTTAATTATTTAGTCTGAATTAACATTTGCAATTAGTTTAGCTTTAAGGAAGAAATGAAAAAAAAAATTAACTTCCATGAGCATATGAAATTGCAGAAATTATCGGAGTTCCTAATTGTAAGCAATTGAAATATCTTATCGTGAAGAGCTGTTGGCATCAGGCGTGTACGCATGTCGGTCTTATTTGTTTGAAAATTAATCGATTTTTTATTGCTTTATGAGTGCAATATTATAAATGACTGATACGAAAGGTGTGATGTGATTACAAGACACGACAACAGTCCGATATGGTGGAGTACACAAAACCAGTCGTCTTGCTATCATTGAGGCAAATATTATTTAGAGACGACGATTTAAAGTTCAAATTCCAATTTAAATTCTTACAAATTCGAGGGAATTTTCACAAATTTCGACATGCTTATAAACATATTGAAGCAATCACTGCAACCCTGTGTGGGTCCTTTTAAATGATTAAGCAATAAAACGTAAAATCAAAAAAGGTTGTTATTATCGGTCAAATCGAATGCTAGTAAGCTGATTTCAATTCAAGTATTTTAATTCTTATCATTTCTTCTTCGAAACGGATACATTTTGTTATAATTTATATAACATATGTACATATGTATTTACGGTGCACATTTATTTTGCAATACGCTTTGGAAGAGAGCAAATATTTGCTTTATGTATGGTTTATTTCTTAGCGGAACTTTCATATTTACGCACCTGCAATTTTCAGCGCAGAATAAGGTCAGGAACGTTTTTCTTAACAGTGACAACAGGGTACTTAAATGAGTTATTTATTATTGAAATATTTACAAAAAACTTAAAACTTTCGCTTAACTGACATCCCAGACACCCTTTGCCTACTAAGCAATTATTTAATAACTTAAAAAGTGTGCCATTTCAGATAAGAATTTTTTGTTTTTAAACTTTAACATTTTAAAAGTAGCAATAAAGTGGATTTTTGCGATATATAACTTTTTTTCAGGAAAGAAACCTTAATAATAGAGAAATTGGATAATTTATTGCTGCAATAAAACTCAATAAATCAAATATTTGCCTTTTTTGTGTCAAAAATGTTTAAATTACACAATTAATTGTGCATTTTTTTTGGCTTGTACAATAAATAGAAACAATGAAAAAGTAATTAACAACTAAGCTGTCAGAAAATACTACAATAATTTCTTGCAAATACAAGATTATGAAAGTAATTACATATGCGATTTCATAACTGCCATTATTATTTGTTGACAATGGCTCAACGCGAAGTAGATGATAAAATATATAGTGGCACATCCCATATTCACAGACTTTTGTCAGTCCGCTATTAACTGATAATCGTAAAGTACCATCGCAAACACGTGTTCACGGTTACAAGCACAACAAACGCAATAGCTGATAGCAGCAGGTGGCGCAGTGCAGCGTGTTCTTCAGGGCACTCGTAATTCTTATTAGCCTTCTGTTTCCACGCCTGGTCTAGCCAGAGAACGTAAATGAATATTCATTAACATTCTCAGGTCTAGCTCGCCTTTAGTTTATACAACAATTCGCTATCATTTGTCTGTGGCTCTTCGAAGCCTATCATCAGAGCTATTTTAGACAGGCGCAACGCCTACGATAGCAGTACCAGTAGAAGCAGCAGCAAGGATTTTCGTGCCTATAACAGTTGTTGTTCACGTGTTTACTCCTGGTTTTATTATTGTATGCAAATTGGCAGTCTTAGGTCGGGTGTCAGATGTGACCGCAACTAAAGTTGATGCACCTTCGCTACAAATTGTTGCTTCGTAATAGAAAGCCAAACCCGTTAAAAGAAAATTAGTTTCGCTTATAGTTGACAACCATATGTATTAAGACGGATTACATAAGTGGGTACAGCTGAACCAACTTGAAATAGAAATGTATATCGAAATTGTAATGTTACACAATAAGCATTAATCATTGGTGAGCTCATGATATTTTTTAAAACCAACATTATTGACCAAATACCTACATACGAACCCTTATTAATATTTCAATCATTGATTTTTTTGAACGTTTAACCACAGTTTCCTTGCGAAATATTTGCAGAAGATCACGAATAACGAATTTCCTTGTTTGAGCATGAGAACTATTATTATGATTTTAAGAATAAAAAATGGTTTTCCCTTTTAACTGCTCACAAGTTAGCTGCGCGCTTGCCAATTCGAGTTTAACTAGCCAATATAATCTTATTACATTCAGCAGTTCTCTATAAAATTAAATTTCATAAAGTCTTTTTACAAAACCAACAATTGGTAAATCACATTCGAGTTTACAGAATCTTCAGAATCTCACAATTTTCGAATGTACATGTATTTGTTTTTAGAGTCGGTGAGGAAATTTTCTCTGAAACGGCTGAACCGATCGGCTTAAAATTTTCACACGACATTCTTAAGCATATTTTTCAGGTAACGATCGATGGAATAAGATTTTTGACTATAAATTCGATTTTTTAAGCCACTTTGAATTGTACATTTTCTTACAAAAAATTTATTTTTTTGTTTGGGAAGGCGCCATTTTCACAAAAATCAAAAATTTCAATATTCCTTCGATCATTACCTGTATTCATCTATCATAACACTAAATTTTATTGGTTTTTGGTTTCAGATAATTTGACGCCGAAATCACCTCACCGCCAGACACCTTTTTCCGGAGGTCCTTCTGGAGATCGGCTATAGGAACAAGGTGATCCAATATTTTTAAAAATTAATCGCTGATTCTAAAAGTACATGAAATTATTTTTATGTCCATTTTTTTTAAGTCGTAAAACAAAATTCCGGTTCAAAAAAAATTCACGAAAATACGCATTTTTCGGTCTTGAAAGTGTTTGTAACCCCTTAAGATAAGTTTTTACTGCTGACTACTTGGTCCTAAACACACTATTTTACATATCCTCATTTTCTCTCAGGTAGGGTTCATACACCACAAGATTCGTCGATGAACTTCCTGTTTCTTTAACAGTCCCTAAATCTTGCACATTCCAAAATATTTTACTTTTAATTATATATTTTATTATATTAAATATTTTTAGCACTTTAAAACGCAAAAATTAAAAGAACTCCAAAATATTTCAAATTGTGTCGATATGGTTCACCAACAAGTTAAATTTAAAAATGTATATAGATATAATAAACGTAACAAAATAGTTAATATATACACCATTTATAAAGTTTATTCGTCCAGAGCACCAATAACAAGTAATACCGGAGCAATTCTTATTTTTAATAATCTAGCAGTTCAATGGCTTTTAATAGCAAAAAACGCAATCATTTTGAAACCAAAACAACTTAAATTACATTTGGCAATCGGAAAACTTTTGAGAACTCATCGCGGCAATAAACAAAGCAAAATCTTTTATGCAGAACAACGCACCGTCTCTGACATCGAACAAAACAACTACTGCAAATACACTCGCGAATGCGAAACAATGCTTAGAAGCTCAGCAACGAAAACCGAATGCGCAATGTCGTGTACAACACATTTGAACGATATAAACAAACTGAACAGCAACACAAAGTCAAAGTGAGCAACAGTTCAAAGATCCGACAGCAACAGATTTTGAGTAGCGACAAGAACAAGCTGAGTCAGACCGGGTTGACTGCCGAAGGAAAGAGGGTGGATAACAGTCCCAGCCATCAAAGAGGTAGTCAGTTTCTCTGTTTGTACTACTAAAAAATTATTGTTTCAAAGATATACACACACAAATGCGTAATGTATAGAGCGTAGCAAATGAGAGAGAAAAATCCGATTTATTGTTTACTTGTCATGGAGCACAGTGATACGACTTTTCACAAATTCTATGTAAATAAATGAAGAACTCAAAACAGCTGGTTTCCCGACAACAACATACATGTATGTATATATATGTTCAGTACAAATTTTGTCTTGCTATGTCAGACGAGTTTTATGCATTAACCCAGCAGAACTTGCAACGAGGTCATCAAATGCCCGGAATAATATACTCTTAAACGATCGTTTTTTACAATACGGATAGCATTGTGTGAGATATATTAGCTCCTATAATTAAACAAGTAAAAAGTACCTTTACTAGCCGCTTTGAGATATGAAAACAATACGGATAATTCATTTTACTTCTCTCCGTTTATTATCAAAAACGAATCTTTTCACAAGCGAAGACATCTACAAGGGTATAATATAATATATAAACATAACAGTAGTGTTAGTGTTTTGGTAATCATCCAATTCATTCATGATTATGATATGGTTAAGAGGACACGACATGCTATGTTACTTTGTCAAAGCAGTTTTGAACATAGCTAAGTAATTTTGTTCTAAGAGGTTACATTGAAGAGCAGCATTCAATCGCCGCCACCCAGGATTTACTAGGCTAGGTAGAAAATTCATTTGTAATAAAAATTATATTTTTTTCAGACAGAAGGAGTAATTAGATTTCCTTAATGGAGTACAACCAAAGCAGATAAGACTGAGTTTTGCTAGTCATTGGTAGAAATGTATCGTTATGTAGAATGTCACTGAATGTGACAGCTGTACAAAAAAAATACGTCAATAAATATACATAAGTACGTTTAACTATAGGTATGTAAATCTAGTAAATGACTGAATATAAATATATACAAAGCAATCGTTTTGTCTCTCAACCAGTTTTCAAGACAATTTAACTGTTTTACCTGTCATTACATCGCTTACTCGCTCAGTCGATTGCCTAGCAAAACCGTTCAGCCAGTTTAACACCGAGCAATGGTTGCCTGCAACGCTTGGTGGTATATGCGAGGTTAATTAAAATTCCAAGTACAAAAAATAATTATTTATTTATGCGCAATAAGTTAATAATTAAAATGCTATCACAATTTATTTAGTGGATGAAAATTTCTATATAAAGAATGTAACCTAAAATCAAAATGCTTTTGTTGAGAGAATAATAGTAATGTTTTATAATTAAAAATGGAATAAATGTAAGAGAATACATATATTATCCTTCTTTTTTGTATAGTAGAATAAGTTCATTTAGAATACTGTAATGTTTGGAAAATAAAAGTTGATCTTTGTACCATGAGCCTTCTACAATTTACTACGTATGTATATAAGCAGAGTATGTATGTATATAACCAAAGTACAAAAGCATGAATATAATATGTGCTCATGATGTGACTAATTTCATTCATTTAAAGCGATAAATAATAAAAACCCATATTTTTGAGCTGATTCCACGAATTATAAAATACGAACATTAATTTATACGAGGTTTAGTTAAAAATAAAATTCTACGAATAGGACAGACAGCAAAATTACCGGACTTGGGTAAAACAAGAAAAAACGTTAACTTCGGTTGCGCCGAAGCTATAATACCCTTCACAAATACAAAGGCCCCTTACAAGAACTTGATTCCGAACGTTCAATTTGTATGGCAGCTATATGATACAGTGATCTGATCTGACCAATTTCTGTGGAGAATAATTTGTTGCCTTAAGCAATAACTCGTGCCTAATTTCGTGAAGATACCTCGTCAAATAAAAAAATTTTCCATGCAAGCACTTTACTCCGATCGTTCAGTTAATATGGCAGCTATATGCTATAGTCATCCGTTCCATACAATTTCTTCGGATATTAGATGAATGCTTTAAATAATACCACATGCCAAATTTCGTGAAGATACCTCGTCAAATGAAAGAGTTTTCCATACAAGCACTTCATTCCGATTGTTCAGTTTGTATGGCAGCTATATGCTACATACAAATTGTACATATGTACAATACATATATATTCAGCGATATACAATATTTATTGGTTTTTAAAAGAGGCGAATTGGATTTGTCAATTAGTTTCGTAAACAAATCACTACACTACACAATTGTATTAACCGAATTTATGTAAATATTATATACATATATATGTAAGTATATGGTATGAGCGTATGAATCTTAATGTTTGTAATACAATTCTTAGCAGGCGCTATAAAATCATCGATACATATGGTGTGTACATACATGTATGTATGTATGTATGTCTGCATTGTATGTACATATGTCTGTATTTACGGTACTTCCGTGACGATGAATGTCTTTCACGAAATTAGCGCATTCACATAAAATTTGACACCTTAATTTTTTCACACATACATACACATACAAGTGTCTTCACTTTCACCATTTTAGTTTATTATACATATGCCTGATAAATTCTGTTGCGGAGCACTTAAGTATTGTTCTAATGATGGACATTTCAATAAGTGGAAAACTCCAAAATAAAAATTACTTGGACATGGCTTTAGGAATGCAAAGATGGACAAAGCTTGGAATACAGTTTCTTATAAGATAGGATTTGATATGACGTCGAGACCTGGTAAAAATATTGAAGCCATTCCAATTAAAGCTTAAATTATCAGGAGCACATTCCACATCATACAAAATCCGTGGACTTCTTTGAGTGAATTCATTCCTTTCACATCTGCAGTGTAATAAATATTTCGAGGGAAACGAGAGAAATTTGTGTACACCAAAACATTCATACATACTTACATATGTAGCATATTTATACTAATCTAAGTGCATATAGGCTTAAAGAACTAAAAAAGAGAATTGCGGACGCAAAATTAACTGTAACAATCCCAATTGCATAAATTAATAGAAAAGAAAAAACAAATGCCACTACTTATTGCACTATCATCTATAACTAATGACAGCAACATAAACAATTAAATAGAATTTAAATTATTATCAGGGTTCAGTAGTAAGTTGCAGCAAAAACGAAACAGTATGTTATGAACAGCGGTCTAAAAAAAATCGAGAGAATAACAGACCCTGGCTTTCAAATGTTGAATGTTGTAATGTGAAAGGTAATGCCATTGTCATCATGGTTACCAAACGAATGTCCAAACCGGTGAAGCACCGACGTGAACCGGCTCAATCCAATAATGTTACGTACTGATTTGTATGTAAGTATGCATTTTTTTGAAATCTAAAATAAATACACACAAAGCACAAATAACCAAGCCGACGGCATTAACAAAAATTAAAAATTCTTACGCCACAAAAACTAGTGCAATGTTGCCAGCCGGGTCTGATTCTGCAGTCGGTAACATTGTAACTACACTTTTACAAACAATGTACAAATACACATGCACATGTATACACCATATTTAAGCATATTGTGGGGGCGTTCCTTAGTCTGGTGACGTTGAATGCTAATCGTTTAACCAATTATTGCCCCAGAAAGCCATCATCAGCGTTGCTTTATTTTATTAAATCATAGAATTATATCAAATACATACATAAGTATGTAGTTTTTTGACAACCAATATTCATACGTATTCAGTATATGCCAAAATTAACAAAAAATACCTAACGGATTTCTTTAGTGTTGCCACCTGCAACTTATATTGAAATTACTCCAATTAATGGTTTAGCTAACTTTATGTGAAAATGCAGTTGTGAATGGCAAAAATTGCAAATTTTCGAAAGCCGGTACAGACAATTTGAAGTTAAAGTTTTCAGCAGCTTCATTTCTTATTTGCTTGTTTGAACAACAATTGTTTCCAATTAGGATTTGAGTGTTGAACTAGGTTTTATTATTGTTATTAAGAACTTGCGGCTAAAGGGTTAATGAATTTCGAAAAGGACCTACAAATATTTGCACGCAAGTGTTCTATAGTAAATATTGCGTTTAGCACATATTAAACAAAAATAATGAAGAAAAAACTAACTCGCAAAACTCCAAATTCAACGTCGATTGTTTATTAAAATAAATTGAATTGATGTCAAAACTTGTTATATATTTTCATACTACTGAATTTGCCAAACCTTTATGAGCATAGTAGAACTCAGTCATATGGTGCAGATAACTTTCAAAACAAAGACAAACGGTATGCGATTAGACTTACTACAAATCCAAAGCACTACACAAATTTGTATACTCTCGCAAATTGTTCACCTAACGGTTGTTTATATCACCTAAAACTAATCGAGTTAGATATAGGGTTATGTATATATAAATGATCAGGATCAGGAGACGAGTTGAAATCCGGGTGACTGTCTGTCCGACCGTCTGTGCAAGCTGTAAATTGAGTAAAAATATCTTTATGAAACTTGGTACACATGTTTCTTGGTATCGTAAGACGGTTGGTTCTGCAAATGGGCGTAATCGGATCACTGCCACACCAACAAAACGCCATTAATCAAAAACAAATAAATTGCCACAACTAAGCTTCACAACAAGATACAAGACTCTAATTTGGTATACAGGATCACATTAGGGAGGGGCATCAGCAGTTTAAATTTTTTTTAAAGTGGGCGTGGTCCCGCACTCAAATAAGTTTAATGTGCATTTCTCCTATTCCACTGAAGCTATAATAACAAGATTCACTGGGAACAAATATTTTTAGTATATCTATCGACGGTGTGAAAATGGGTGAAATCGTGTAACAACCCCGCCCACTCCCCATATAACGGTCCTGTTAAAAACTACTAAAAGCGCGATAAATCAAGCACTAAACAAGCCAGAGACATTAAATTTTATCTCTGCGATGGTATAAGATGATTTTATAGGAACCACGTTCAAAATGCACACCCTTTATGCAAAAAAAATTAAACTAACTATTTGAGAATAACTCCACCGAACAATGTTCAATCACTGACTTCACTTTTAGCAATTGTCTTCATAAATCCATCAGCCTTTGCAGATGGCTTGTAATTTCAAGAACAATCCACATGTTGGATCACATCTGGTCAGAATTCAAGCTAGAGGCCATCAACTATTTTCCGTGGCAAATAGTGCTTCTCCTAATTTTAATGTTTAAAACAACACACTCATACATTAATACACATACATGCACGTTTGTATGTATATAAATCTATATGTGAGCCAATGTATGCCCATCTATTGCAGCAAGCGAAAAAAATTTCATTATATTGCTCAGTTAGACACATACATATATACAATATATAATATAATTGTATATGAAAGTTAAATGAACTTATAAATAACAAATAAATTAGAATGTCAACGCAACTATATTTAAACAATTTACTTCCACCAGCCTTGAAGCAAAAATAAACATAACCAATTTGTTGAATTCTTATGAAACGTTTGGGGTGCTTGCACTCACATATCAATTAATTAGGCAATAATTAAAACAATTGAAGAGTAAAGTACGAGCATACAAAGCCGTTCAAAAGCTCAGTGCTTACACACATATTTACTAGATAGATGTGCATGTACATACATATCTGTTTTCATTAAAAGTTCCGTTCAACAGTCGCATCGTCAATAATTCTCATTGATTAATTTCTCATGTCTAATTATTTATAGTAATATTTAATTTAATTCTCATCTAGATGCTTGGCAGAGCTTCTCCTCCCTTTTGTGGTGTGCCACTTGACTTTTATGCGACAAATGGATGAATATAGTGCCCTGCGAACAGGGCATATGAGAAGCTTATCCCTGGGTTCAAACATAACGAAACGCTCCTGAGAGAAGCTCGTCACTTAAAAATTTTAACAGGGATTGACTAGGTTAAATAGACTAACTTATATGAATTCTCATATGAATAGAGAGAATGTCAATCAAAATTGATTATTTCACTTTTATATAGTTTTAAAACCTTTCAAATATAATTACAAAACACTTTATAAATTATTACACCGCAAAAGCCTGTCAATTTATTAGCATAGTAATATTTGTTGTTTATAATTTTCAACAGATTTCCTATTTTAATATTCAGATATCAATTCACGAGTACAGATGTAATACAATGTAAATTTAATAACTAGTATTCAATACCACACCTATCTTAACAAATTAAAACTGAGGCTCATAGTTGTCACTCGCTTCGTGCAATCTTTGAATATACTTATAGTAAATGCACACTGCACGTCCCATACTATTGGAAAAACAAATTTATGTAATGGAAAAGATTTGATTACACTATGGAACAAATTGAGAGATTTTTTCAAACGATAATATTTGCTTTAATAATTTCTTTACAATACTTGGCTTTATTGGTGTAAAGTAAATTAATTTGAAAATGATTTAACTTTAAAGAACAAATAAATTTTGGGCGCACTTGACAACTGATTTCATATCAATTCGTACACAAGTTTCCACGGAAAACAGTAATAAAATAAATTTATAATTGATTGACAAAGTGGGTGAATTAGGCTGTATCGCACAGAACTTTCCTGTGAATATTCTTCTTATATAAAGAAAGTGTGAAAAAAATTTATTTTAATATAATATTTTTATTATTCAATGCTTGTTGTGTTTAATTCTTAGAAATCTCGAACACGTGACCAATTATTTTATATACTTCGCTGTATCCAAGTAATTTGTTGTAGTTAGACACGTTTGTGCACAATATTCATTTCTAAAAATAATTTTATTTTATTTCTCCAACGCCAGCCCATTTAATTTTTTTAGCACCAAGAAAAATGTTTCTACATTTTTTATTTACGTCAAACAAGTTATCAAGTCATTTATCAAACTTGTCGCCGACTATCTAGATTTCACGTTTTCTATTCGTTTAAAATATTCACAAAAGCTTGTTTTTATAATTTTATCAAGCCGGCGTAATGTTGTTGCTCGCAAACACGTTCATTCAAAATTCACGTGATACTCTCTTTATTTGATTCCGTTTAGTATGCATAGGAATATTCCGAATTTTTATTTGTTTGTATAATACAACAATTAATTTTTGAACGTTGACTTGAGTATTTAAATTTAGTTGTTTAAAAAATATTTAGGTTATATTAATTAGGCATTTTTAGGGCATAATCTATTTAAATTAGTTTAAATTTTTCGGCTCAAATTGGATTTCTGCTGCGAAAGACATTTTCTTAAAAGTCTATAGGTTTTCGAAAGAAAAAAATTTATAACAGCATTTGGCGAAACTTTCTGTGAAGCGAAAGTCCAATTGGCTTAAACCACTACAAATATATCTAATACGTAAGCAGAATAGTATACATATATAGCGGACTATTGTTATAGAAATTGAAGACTAGAAATTTTTAACGTGAATTTAATCAAAGTCCAATCAAGTCAAATTATTTTCATTATTTAAAATTAATACTTGTATGTACTTTGAAATTTAACATATGTACATACAACTTTTTGAGGTAGATTTTCTGTTCTGACAAGTTTATAGTAAATATTGGACGCATAGCACATACATACATACCATATACGTATATGTAAGTACATAAATACATATTTATTAGAAATGTATTTTATGCTACGCACGTTTTAAAAAGTAAGCAAAAACGTGACAAATTTTTCGTAATAACAGTATAATGATACATTTATATGTACATACATAAGTGCACAAGTCTATGTTAAGTGGATATATACGACAACATTTAATGTCAAAATACAAACTAAAAAGCAGTATATTTAGGGGACAAATAACTGGTAAATAATCAAACCGACGTAAACTTAAGCATACACATACAAATGGTGTGTCATAAATGGATAATTAAAACATTTATCTACGTCTCTGACTTAAATCGTGTTGAGCAGCACAGTGAAGAGGTATGTAACATAAGCAGCTGATTTACTTTTTCCAATTTATGCCGCTCAAACCGTTTTTTTTCTGTCCCTAAATAAAATAGCGTTTCAAAATAGAAAATAAACGGATTACACTCGTATAGTCTTATTTACAAATATAATATAATAGCTGCTTCGTAGTCCTCGATGTTGATTTGAAGCCAAGTTCAATGGGCTACTTTTTCTGTCCGCAAAGGCTTCCTATCAAATTTTCAGACATCCAGACTTTAATTTATCTTTGTAATGCTTTTACATTAGGAAAGAACAGATGAATGAGATTCAGATGAAATTGTACAATAAGTTAACATTATGAATTATGTTTATAATGGCAAGCTTTGAAGATTTTTATTCGATGATGTATCAGAAATATATACATAAGTATATAAAGTCACACCACGATAAACATATATAAAAAAAGATATACATACGTCATATTTTCTTCTTAGAATTAATAGTAATTAGATCCATACATATCCTTTTTTACTGAATCCTAGAAAAATGTATTGGTTTTTAAAGGAAACTAATTATATAGATCTTAGCTTTTAGAAGCTCAATACATTAATAACTTTTTTTATTGATCTCAATAAAAATACTACCGATTCTTAACTTAGACTAGATTTTAGAGCAAAACACTTACGAACTACGAATGTTATTTACCTTTTCAAAATTCACTACAAAAATCTCTTAAACTCAACAGAAATTAAATAATATTGTATGCACATACTTATGTACATATATAAGAAGTTGCTATTTATTCACACAGAAAATAAAAATGCCATATAATCGGCTATATATAAGGCGAATAAGCTCTAGTTTGAAATCAGCGACACGATGGTAAAAAAATCAGTAATTCAGACATATTCATATATACTGATCTATGTACATATGTATGTATTTCCTCTATAAATGACGGGCACTTCACAGCATATCATCAATTGTGTATTTGTATGTATACAATCATATAAAACATATACCTACATATATATGTATGTACATAAATGTCCGTGAATCGAAAACGACATATGGTAGAGTGTTATTTGGTGCCATTGACGACAGGCTCGATAAGTACTTCAGACACACTGACACCATGATTGCTATGATACTGAAAGCCTCAGAAAATCAACTATTGTTTGTATAGATGTGTATTTATTTTCAATATTTTTTTATATATAACCCATTGTCATAGCAACAAGTAAACTATTCTTAATTATGGAGTTCATTGTTGCGCAAGAAACATTGAGAGAAGCAAATCTATAAAATCGCAGAAACTCGAACCTGGAACCTGCTCAATTCTAAAACTACAAATATAAGAGATCCACCGAATACATGCAGGCTTCTATGTGAAAAGATATATATACATACATATATACATATTACATAGTACATATGTATATACGAGTACATATACTTTTAAGCTTTTGTGTCACAAAATCATTGCAAATGGATCGCTATGGAAAATTTAATACATTAAAAGTGATAAATAAACATTGAAACAAATAATTGAGGAAAGAAACAAACTGATCACACAAACAAAGAAAAACGTAGTTCATTAACTTTTATTGCAATAAACAATAGAAAATTTTAGAATGTGCAAAAAATAAGTAAAAGGAAAATATTCCATTATTGATTGGAATCGCTAGAAATATAATATGATAACTAATGACTTCCAGGCAAACGTTAAGTAATGACATAAGCAAAAAGAAAAATAAATCAAATAATTTAAATACGTAACAGTACACAAGAGATATTCCAATTGGGAGTGTAAACATAATTTTCTAAACTAAAGTAATACGATCGATATGTCGATTGAGGAAATTAAAGATGTTCTGAGGAGTGCAAGCAATATGGTTTCGGGTTTAGCTTTTGAAAACATATTCCCAATCGAAAATGCGCTTGGGGATTAAGACTTGAAGCTAAGCTTGAATAACGTTACTTTGAGAAATTAGATTTAATCCGGATTGCTATTCAAATACACAAGCAAACTGCTTATAGTTACACACTCACCTCGATTTAAAATAGATATAAAATTTTACTGCATTTTCTCACAGTGTACCCCTATTGACGTTTGCAAAAGCGCATCTGCTATAGGCTGGTGCAATTCAGTTCGAACAGGATATGCAGATAAGAAATAGTGACTCTTACATGCTCATAGCACATTACTAACAACCCAATACAATATTTAACAAAATGAACATTTACCACATGTTCTGCTCGACACAGACTGAGAGTACAAGCAGCAGCACACGGTTCACTCATGAAAAACGTGAACACAACGTGAGCATGACAAAGCCGAGTATAACAACAACCATTATTATGCTTCAACTAGTGAACGGACGTAAAACCGTATACCGTACAAGTATAAGTAGATATTAAAAAATAACTTGAATATATTTGAAATATTCTTAAATTTCTTACAGTCGAATACAATTATTTATAAATAGATAGACTATTTTTAATAATTGGATTTTAGTTTATAAAAAATTATAACTGATGAGCTAGATGTGTGCGAAACCATCTATACATAGCTCAATGTGATCAAAAAAGAACAACTGATTTCTGCGTTGTCACTACGGAAGGGTGGCACGTCGGTCACCAACTGAAGAATTAGTACACAACGATAAGGGTGCCTGCAGAGTGGACACTGAAAGCCGAACCGAACGGGATAAGCTCGGCGAATTTCACTATTTGTATAAAGAAATTTTTTTTAATATAAACATATATGTCATATATGCGCCGTTTCAGCGCGAATCGGCGCCGCTTTCCCTTCAAAACTGTTTTCTCGCATTGATCAGATTCACGCTCGGTTCGGCTTTCAGCGTCCACTCTGCAGGCACCCTAAGTGATAAAAGCAGAGTTTGCTTAAAACTAAAGCTACTATGTATAAGAAATATGTACATTTTTACATATGTAGATATAGTATGTGTCTGGTTTGGTAGCTTCTGTAGAACCTTAATGTTTGAAGATTTAGACAATTATGTTTTAATCTTATACGTAGTAAAATCTTGCGTAACTGTAGGATGGATAAGAATTTCTTTGAAATAAATATTGTAAACGATAAGAAGCTTGTCTGGACTTAGCCTACTTTTCCATACGATTTACAATTTGTTCAAGCAAATGTAACACTTTGAAAAAACAAAATCTATCACAACGAAGAATATTTAGAATGGTTGTGTCTGGTTTCTTCAGAAGAATAATACAGTTTTGTATGTGGCGAAAGGCATAAACGTTAACTATTACTAGTGCTTATCTCACTAGCGCTAAAGCAGAACCAGTGTATTTTCTGCAGCAACTGCTCACCAAATTTTTATTAGAGGATTTATTTGCTCCGGTAACAATAAGTATCATAACTTTTATGGGGTGTGTACTTTTTTTTACGATATTCTATATGCATATCGAAAAATATACATATTTTATTTTCTTCTTTTTCAAGTTTGTATACGAGTATAGACTAAAGTTTCTTTAATGTAAATACATGAAAAAATATTATAATAGAAACTGTGTCGCTAGCATGCTGGACTGTGAGAAAAGAATTGAAAGGGTAGTATGAATGAAAACATGTTTCATAATTCGAAAATTGTCAAAGAATTTAAATATAAAAAAATATCTCTTTAAAGATCTGACATGAGTTTCAAATCATGGACTGGAATCATATGGATCATAAAGTAGAAATTGGCTCCAATACGTCTAAGCTTAATTATTGTGTGCATGGGCATCGTTCTACTTTAAAGCGCATTGATCTGCTTTTTCAAGAACGCTTACTTTTAACACAATACTTACGCTTGCATTCATATACTTGTATTTAAGCAAATTAGAGCGGCGAAGTCCACCGATGTGTGAATAATGGAAATGTCTGTCACTTAATGCAGTTAATCAGAATTCTTAAGCACTGTGTGTCGGTTTTGCCCCACACTGCGCACCGAAAGCGTCGTCTAGCGTTATAAAACGCTCCACGCAAAACCCAAAGACAATTAATGGAAATTTTTACTTTTCGAATATCGGCGATCTCTCAACACAAAGAAATGCTCGCATGTACATAGGTGAAGAGAGAACACCAATTCTGCATATTAAAACGCTATATATATGTACATCCATACATTGGTACGGTCATCAATGCTTAGTAGCACAATCTTTAAGAATCACACTCACTTCCGCGTCTCCTTCGCTAGCTGCGCTGAGTTGCTTAAATGCTTCAATTTTGTTTGCAATATTCGAATACTATATACACACAATGTTAACAAATAATCCAATTGGGTTGTCAAACGCATAAATTACTTTCGCAACCGAAGTAGTTTAACTATTTCTTACACACTGTATGCACTTAATACAGACGTTCTCTGCATTTTAGTGCCCACAAGTAGTAATTAATTTTTTACACTCGTGGGCAGCGCGTGGCAGGACTCTTGCACTTTGTTATAATTTATTACATTCGCGCTAAATGCACACGATCGACTAAGTGACCAATGCAACAGCTGCAATCCAAGACAACGGTAACGATCTTGGCACGGGTTCAGCTTCAAAATGAATACCACCATAAAAATACATACATACATATGTGCATATATATATATATATATATGAATCTCACAAATTGCAGGGAGAGCGAAATAATTACCATACGATTTTTGCATTTTATTTTCCCCAGCAAAATCAGCACCAGGTACCGGCTACTGATCATTAGTTTTAGTCGTCAATGCACAATTTTCGTTTCCCAGAAGCGTCGCTTCGCTTTTTCTCGTTTGGTACCAATAGGTTTAGTTTTCCAATAAAAGCCCTTCTTGTTACTCTTCGTTGGAACAACCGGCCTCGCCACGCAACTGAGACTTAATTTACCCTAATTACTTAATTGCTTTCTCTTTTTTTAACTAGAGCATAACTGATCTATATACATACATATTTTGATATGTGAACTAAGGCAAAAATAGCTTTGAAGAGTTAACAGTAAAAATAACGCTTCACTCAGTTAATTTTTGTAGGAACGGAATTGCATTCGATATCTTTCAGAAATTTTTGACATCCAAAGGTTTTTTCTGAAACATATTCCTCTACAAGCAATGTCAAATCCTCTCATGAAATTCATTAGCCATTTAGAGTCAGCTTAAAACTTGTAGATTCCTGTATGTGTAAAGCACACAGCTCAAATAGAACTGTGGTGAAGAATCCAGCAGAATCTATTTCGCTCACATCGCCAACTATATAAAAATATTTTTCTTCACTCTTCATTTTAGTAGCAATAACAAAAACAGCATAATGTTTATATATTCAGCGAAACCACAGCGTTTTCTGTTGAATAATAACTAGTAATAGGTGATAAGTGATAGCGTACCTTTATATTTTCATTGTGTGTTTGTTATAAACGTGTCTGCACATTTTTTGATATTTTACGCATTAACAAAATCTACGCATTGTACTGTTTCGCCTCAGCTCGCGTAAATTATGAAACACTTTTGTTGAATTCAATATCCCCTCTCCAGACATTTGTCCCAAACATCTTTTATTAAGTCGAAGATAAATTTTTCTTTATTGTCATCATACAATGAAAATTGTCGCAAGGAATAAAACGCAAAGAAAATCACCTACAAATGCTTCCTTCTCAAAAACTCATACAAGCGCTCTTAAATGCAGCAGCACAAGAACAATTTTACATCAATACTACACCTCTTTTTTTCTCAAGCACTCATCATCATCGCCGCTCTTTGTACACATCTTATTCAGAATACAATAAAGAAAAAGAAAGGCATAAGGCCAAAAATAGAAAGGTATAAATGCACATACATACATACATTCATTGTTTAAGCGCGTACATGGGAACAAGAAATGGAAAAACAGCAAGTAAGGAAGGGCTGAATTCGCGTGTAACCGAATATTTTTTACTCTCGCAACTTCCAAGGATCAAAGCCGGGCTAATACATTCAGGTGTTGGTAAAACTTTATATTAAACAAGGGAAAGTGTTGCCCTGCTTTCATCCATTTTAGGTAAGAGGACGAACTGTAATTAGAAAGAGGCTCTTTCTGAATTTCATTAAGATTTCGTAAATATTGATCGATAGATGCGGTATAAAGTCAACCAGATGCTCGAAAATATTTACATTAAGTATATGAGGGCAAAGGGATGTATTGTTAAGCGGGTACATGGAAACAAGAAATGGAAGTTCAAAAATATGGTAAATAAATTAATCCCCTATTATTACACAGTGTAATTCTTCATCGGCCAGAGGATTTAATTTTATAACAGAAACTTAATAAAATTTTCGTTCATTATATAATATTTTCTCAGCAAACGAATTAATTGTATAGAAAATGGTACAATGTTATACAAAGCATACACGTACTAAATTCATATCTAGGTATATTATATAAGCATTAGGGTGGATTAAAATATTCAAACAATGCAATTCAAACAATTGTAGGAAAGCAGAAAGGTGTCCATACATACCCATATGTATGTATCAACGTTTGATATAACGTCGCTGAAAAATTCGTTCCCACGGTACTTCAAACTTTGGGGGTAATTTTCACCACAATTCACTAAAATAAATTTTTGTATTTTTCCATTTTTAACTGATATAAAATACGATACGCCACCCTTCTTATAAACACACATTAAAGTGGCACTAAAAACACTCCAAGACGCAATAAGTGTTTCCAGAAGACAAGGACCTTCAGAAATGGAACATTTAACGGAATAACCTTACAGTTCTGCTTCTACTAACATTTTTCCTACAGAGACAGTTGGTATTCTTATCTGACAAATTTTAGAGTTCTGTGACAAAATAGCAATGCGTTGGCCTAAAGACAATAGCCAAATTGGCGGTGAGACACATATACTCATAGTACACACTCGTACATAAAATTAAATAATAGGCTACGACAGTGGCGGATTATAAATCCGCTACTGGGCAACGAATTATCAGAAGTTCAAGTGTTTAAGATATTAGGCAATAATTCCAATTTAACTTCCTTGAAAAATAGCCGAATGTTAAAGTTTATTTACGTAATAGTACAGTTAACATTTTGATCGTTGAATCTTTCTGATACCGTGTTCAAGTAAAATTACTTTGATTATTGTACGCTTTAATGCCAACAAAATTGTTGTTCCACGCCGAAATTTGAGTAATTTCTAACAAAAGTATTGCGCACACAATTTAATTAAAATCTATTAAAATCTTGAAAGGCGAATTGTGCAAATATTAATGCCATATAAAACTAATAGCGGCAGTAAACAAATAAGAATCAAGCAGACACAAAACAGCACCGTCAGTTACTACTCTTTTAAACGTTAATTAATAAATATTAGGGACATTGATTTATAAAAGCTTTCGGAAAATTAACACCTTAAATTGAAATTAGAACAATTTAGAAGTAAATGATTTTAACTTGTACAGCGTGAAATGTATTAATGACTCTACTTTTTATATATGGTAGATGAATTAGTATTCTGTTCTCAGATAATTTATTTTTTCCTAGAGCAACGGTTGGTGGTAACATATGGATATAAATATGAAAACCATTTAGCATAGAGCTATATTGTACAACTAACATAAAAGCGAATTTTGGTTTAGAAAAGGTTGCCTTCGGAAAATTCCGATTTTCATTCCAAGAGAGTCGATTTCACCTATAAAGAATTGAAATTTCCATTTTTCTCGAAATGTTTTTCATATTTTAATTAGATCTATGGTACATATGTACATATATGTGATTCTGGTAAACAACTAACCCTACACACTTACACAAAATATTTATATGTGACATAACGTACAATATACGCTAGCGCTCACAATCGGGTCCGTATGTGCACGAAAACAACACTTCCGCTTGATTGGTTCACCTAACCAATAAAAAATATACAAATAATTTAACATAAATTATGCAAAAATAGGAATTAAATAATAATTGTTAATGTCAACATTATTTAGACAATTTGGCACACGCTTTCATAGTGAAATTTTTGCATTTGACTTGCCTTATGGCTGCTTTTGTGAATATAAGTATGTTTCATAATATTTTTGTAGATTAATTAGCTTCGATTTCTGGTTCAAATATATGTTTATTTAGTTTTTCATTTCACATAGCACCGTTAATTTGCTTTTATTCATCTGTTAGATTCCAGTCCATATAGAAACATCGATACTATTAGTCATACAATTTTAGATTTCTCCGAATTTCTAAAATATTGTACATTCACGTAGTATTAAATAGAAAAAAGTTTAAACAATTTGAAATTTTAGAATTTATATCTTTCTGTTTATATGTTATTTTAAATTACTTTTGTAAAAACTTTAACTGGCGCTTGCATATTAACATATTTATTATATTGTATATTCTGAAAGGAATCAATGAGTGTTATTTTTTAGGAAATTTCTATAATAAAAAATCCACGAAACACGGGAATTTATTAAAAATGTTAGCTATAATCAAAGGAATCTCGAACGACAATATATATAAATATTTTTCTAAGCCCGATTCCGCAAATTGACGTTCGGATCGCACTGGAGAGATAATGAAAATCACCAAGTCGTCTTTTCCACAACTGATTGAGATGATGAGACAAACTGCGTATGTTTTTTTAAGTATGAATGTTTGTGTGTATGGGTATGTTGTCATGGCTTTATTAGGAACCTACATGCATCCCTTTTTAGTATAAATACGTAAAATTTGTTGATTTCGAACATGTAAAAATAGACACAAGGACACAATTTACGTCAAGTACATATGTAATGCACGCACACAAGAAAGCGACATAATTCATTGGAACAACAAAAAAACAGTACATCAGCCACTAGCATATATTCTTTTTGCATAGAGTATGGAAAAGAGCAGCTCCACCTTCAACTGTTAATGGATATGAAATATCTTTCTTAACGGTTTTAACTTGAGCTACTGGAGCTCTATTCCCTATCGAAAACAAAAAGTTTGGTTTAAAATGGGACGTTCATTTTCCGGAGATTTCTTTTTAATTTTTCCAATTTAGTACCATATTCGAAAAGTAACCTGATAAGGAATCAAAGGAGCACATGTATCGGCTCTCTTCGATATATTACGCGGATATTAACAAACAGCTTAGTACCACTATGCACAATTTTGCATGCGAATTTGCAACAGATAATAAGTCAGTTACAGTTCCAAACGGTGTGTAGAGGACAACAAATTTGTATATTGAGAATCGTCTTAAAATGTCTTTCCTTCAAGATCTACTTGTATATATTTTTGCATTCGAAGAAACCCACTTCACTTATGACTATACCGCAGAATTTCGGAATATAATATTCTTATATTTATATCTTATATTATTAGATTCATCTATCAACACTTTTTAACTGACACTAAAAATTACATTAAATATAATATGTTTTTTAAATATTATTAGTTTTTCTACTAATGCATTCAACTTGCATAACTATGCGATTTAGAATTACTCAACAACGTTAAAATATTTGCAGTGAATGTTTAAGATGTTTCACTATCAAATGCAGTGACCATTTAGAGCCAACAGTTCATGTCGTCGTGACAACGCCGTATCTCTACACAATTGCTAAGTATGAATGTTGATTGCGTGCAAATAAATGGTAATATGTACCTTAAGAGCGTATGTGTGAATAGTTGTCGTCGATATTTGTTGTTGATTTTTATTTGTTTATTAATTTCAAATATGATATTACTGTAGTCCTTGCTTGTTTTCCATATACTGAAGGTTGGCGCTAAGCAAATGTACGAAATAAGGACAAAAGAGGAACTCTGCTTAAATGGTTGATTAAACTATAAGCATAAGCTGATTACGAAAAAGTTAAGTACAATGGATACAAGGTCTACGTAACTATTAATTATTTCCCTTGTTATGTGATTTAAAGACAGAGGTTAATGATAGAATAAGCGAGAGATACTAAAAGGTGTGTGAAGTCTTGAGTAAACTTCTTGCGCTCCAACGAAATTCCAACTAAGCTCTAATTTCCAATTACCTAAACGTAACAAAGACTTTTTATGGTCATTAATTACAACAAAGCGAGTTAGCTTTGAAATGCACTGAGTAATTTAAAATGGAGACTGACCTCTACGAGAGGATTGCCGTTGAGGTATTCTGCTTCTGTGTTTCTACAAGCTTTTCAACGCTATATATGCCTAGATTTTCGATTCAAATTTTTTCTTGACTCAATCGACGAATAAATTTATAAATTTGCTGAGTTTAAATAAACAACCCTGCTACCTGACCCAACTATCGCTAATCATTTCAAACCTGATCAATCTATTAAACTGATTTTCAAGTCCTGCAGTAAATTTATAATTTCAAAAATCCTAAAATCTCAGACTAGAACCAGAACCAGAACTACTAAGCAAAAGATCAAATGCACTAAAAAGTCTGAGGATGCGAACTGTATACCAGTGCGTATACGCAACCAATGGGTGTGAACACTGCAGGTGCGCCAAAGCGAAAAATAAAGTTAATCAAACCCTAAATGTGAGAATATAAACAAATGTAGGGTGGTAAACACACATACCTCTCATGTTAAAAATCAATACAGCAAAATATACATATATTTTCTTATCTTTCGAATGTAATTTAGAAGTCAGTGTTTGCTTAAAATAAATTCTGTTCATCGTACTATATAACAAAAAGGCACGCTTTCCTAATTTTTTAAGCAACCAGGTACTCACTTCCATAATCTTCTCGAACACAACCTTTACTTATGCCTCCCTAATATGTATATATAATAGTAAGTGCAGGACGACATACCCCATGTTGCACGTGTACTCGAGCCGGCATTCACATTCACATTCACTTACATTTATTTTCTCTGCATTCGCTTATTCTGGGTATTGGCGTCCTTCGTTGATGTGCCGTCTCTTTACTTCCTCTAATCGTGTCTTATTGTTGTTGTTTTTTATTTTTTATATATTATATATATTTTTTTGCTCTTGCTATTGCTTTACTATAGCCAGCGTAAATTTAACCTTGCATTGGTGTAATATTTTCGCACAGCATGACTTGTTTAATTAGACTGTGAAATCATGGGTATACTTAATTACATACACACAAAATTATACTTATATAATTCCGGATGCATTTGTGTGCAGCACGTCGGGCAATAACTTGCACTTTATGGACTTTAAGTTTCACGTGTACATATATTTAACAATCTCACTAGTGCTCAGTTAGTCCTTTTATTTAACTAAAGTTTGCGTTTGTTTGCAGCAACAGTTTTTTAGTTGCTATATTTCTTCTGGAGCCCAGAATTTTTTAAACTATCTCAGCGAATTTTTTTCTCTGTTTACGGATTTTACGGATTTTATCGCCAACATTCCATATACATAGTATATTCCGAAATGCCGTACAAAAATTTAAATTCACTCCCTATGAACATTTACATTGCTCAAGTTTTGCTTATACTAATTATATTTTGACGTGTTGTTCGATGTTCAGCGTTTACGCCAGAAAACCCAAAACTAAACTGATTCGTTGTTCTCGTAAACTTCCGCGAATGCGGAAAAGCAATGCCGTCAACAGTTTCTAAACTGTTTCGAGTGCCAACTTCTGACCCGCCGACAAACGGCAATGCAATTCGTTATTTGGTTTTTGTTGAGCATTCTTAATTTGGTGTTTGCTTTCAAGACATTTTTTGTTTTGAATTTTTTGTATGCAGGGCGTCTGCGTGCGTCAGGATAGTTGACCCCGTAGGAAATTAGAAATTGCACAACTGTATTTGGTTTCCTTACTGTACTAGCTCATAAAAGTATGTATTAAAGCGTTTTTCAATTTTTTTTTTTTTTTTTGAAAAGTTAAGGAATGCTGTAAATGTATAGTAATACTCCATAAAACTAGAATTATGCCGAGATATACATACATACATATAGTGGATATACTATCACTCATTTACAAGCTGAAAGAATTCGTAAAATCCACTTGCCACTGGGTTATATTGGAAGAGTGTGTGAGAATATGTATTTATATTCATAATAACCATTTAATAAGAGCATTAAAATAATGGATTGTGACAATTGACGAAATGCGACAATGGCTAAACTCGGAATTCATGTGTGTACGAATTGACAGCCAGTTAAACGTTTTTAACCCCAAAGAATTGACAACAAATGATTATAGAAAAGCGTGCGGTCAAGAAGCTACGCTATCGAAATTCGACAAACCAAAAATACCGACCGTATGAAGGCACAAAAGACAGAGAGTGAAACGCGGCGAGCTCTCAATATTTGTGACAACCACTACAACAGCACTACAGAGAACATGGTACATACATATGAACATCACAACCTAAAGTTGTTGACGTCATTATATTGCACAGCATGCGCTAGACGATGGCGTCAATTCGCCATTAATACTGCCAACAAAAAACAACAACAGTATAAACCTATTTTTTCTTTCGTAGGTGACAATGAACTCAAACATATAGAATAATTAAAGGGGGTTTACGGCAAGTCTACAGCGTCATCAACAACATCAACAACAAAACGTTGTTTATTAAGGATTTATGTATTTTTACCGGCGCTTATGACAAGTTAATGCCTGCATGTAAGTAAAGAAACGGAAATTGAGCAATTTTCTGAGCAGTGAAATGTAGTTGTCACTTATGGTTGTTGCTCTCAAGAATTCCGACACTTACATACATATATTATATTTGGAATTGCTTGCAGCTTTTTTTTACTCTGAGCATTTACCCAACAAACCAAATTGCTTCAGTTATTAAACTAAAGTAAAATTTTTTAGCTAATTTGGGTGATTCACTGAAAGTTTTTACAAAAATTATTATTTTATAATTTTGCAATCTTTTAGAATATGTTGTCGTTTTTGAAAAAGTTTAAATCAACTTTTAAAAGCAAATTAAAGTCAGCTTGAGCTCCGTCGAACAAGTTTGAGAAATGAAACAAAAACTCATCAATTTCATGCCTTCATTCAACGAATTTTATTTCAATATAAATATTATCTAATTTATCACAAAATATTTAAATTTGGTGATTAAAATTTAAGTATAAATAATTAAGTCAGTAGTAGCAAATCTAGTTAAACAAAACATTCACCCTTTAATTTAGGTGAAAAAATAATATTTGAATTTTGCAGTAAACTATTAAAATACAAAATTAACTAAAGTACGTTGCATACAGTAATTGAAAATATTGATAGTTTTCATTATATATTTGATGCTATATACATATGTATTTATCTGAGCTTTTGATTTTCAATTAACCCCATTCATTTCCAACCACAGTCTCAGTTAAATATTTGAATAGAGATTTTGTGAATTCTTGTAAATAAATATCACATTATATGTTTTAACTATATTAGGAACATATTTCAAATTCAGGCTTATTTTTCGAAAACTATTACCAGTTTCAAAAATAGGTTACAATATAAGAAAATATATTTTTTGTTTCTAGAGCCAAACTATAAGAATAACTTTTTCAAGAACACATATTTATAAGTTGCAATTCTAAAGCAAATAAACAATTTGCAACATAATGACTTATTTTTCTTACTTAACACCATTGTATTAAATACTTCTAACAGTGAGTTTTTAACAATTATTATTTGCACACTTTATTATTTTGAGAACAAGCACCTGAGCATATGAAAATATTCTGAGAATATGAAACTTTAGTAATAACTAACAAGATGCAAATAAAAAATTAAGAATAGCTCAAGCAAAATAAAAAATATTCAACGCCTACTAACAAAACATTTGCAGTTGCAAAGAGTCCAAGTAAATACGTATATGGATAATTATATGAGATTTTATAGGCATATGATTTAACATAGATCTAGAACGCTTTCATAGCAGCGTTTCTTAATTTTGGAGATTACTCGTTACTAAATACTAAAGTCAGTTTTAATCAAAGTGGCAAAATTGACAAAAATCCAGCATTAATCATATTTGAATATTTATATTAAAAATAGAATTTATTTTCACGCAGTAATTTTTGTGACTTTTTTTCTAACCATAGAGAGATTCTCTTGCGATGAAAATTTTTTGTGTATTTCACATTGTGTCTGTACGATAGTCATGTCCACAGACGGAACAGCTACGTCTATCCAACCCTGTAATTACGTTAAACAATATTTTACTACTCAAACAATTTTCCGATATATTTTTACAACAACTCACCCAATCGTGCCCGCTCAGCTTCCTTGGCAATAATTATTTCATTAGTGAGATAAACTTCACGTCGTATCTGGTCGCGCAACTCAACGCTCATATCGGGTATGCACCAACGTACCAAAATCATAACAAGCGCAACGAAGTTCTGTAAAGAAATTAAACAAAGTATAGCAAAATAGTATATAAGAGAGCTCAACACAGTAGAGAGAAATATGGTATTGTAATGATTGATAGTGCTAATGGAAGCACATAGGATCTACTGGACAATCCAGAGCGTTTGATCCAATCGAATAAACTAATCGAGATAGATATAGAGTCCTGTATATCAAAATAATAAGGATGACGAGGTCAGATGAGTTGAACTCCCGATGTCTGCGTGTCAGTTCGTTCGTCTGTACGTGCAAGCGGTAACTTAAGTAAAAATTGAGATATGAAAAAGTTTATGGAATTTGGTACATATGTTTCATGGAGCACTAAAGAAGTTGATATTGAAGATTGGCCCACAAAATGCCGTTAATAGAAAACTGTTAAAGTGCCGCAAATTAATTTTGTACAAGTCTTCGAAGTATGGAATGACATCTGCGATTTACAATTTTTTACAAAGTGTATAACATCACTTTCACATTTCTATGTTACAGTGTGAACTACATACACACCTACTTTTCAGATAACACAATTTTAAATTCTATCTGATTATTTCACTTTACAGTACGCAAATCAAGCACTATTTAATGAAGACATAGGAACTTTGTTTGAATATAATCCACAATATAAGGCATCCCATTTCTTAAACTCATAAATTTTCAAGTCCCAGGTACCGAATATGTGAATATCAGTGCCTATGTCTGACATTATACCAAAAATATCGGCCAATCAGTGGATATACTAATGAAATTCAGAGAGAATAGCTTCATAGTAATAATGCGCCCTTGTGAAAATTAGGAAAATTCGGTAATATATTTTATATAGTATAGTTTAATACCGAAAATGTGTGAAAGCAGTTCTACCCTAACTTCTTTATACTACTTATAATGATTTTCATAATTCTAGCAGACTTTATACTCAAAGTATCGGTCGATGTGTGAATTATCTCATTAAAATAGCGTGGAAACATGTTCTGGAGTCCAGACCTTTCCCTAGCCCCAATATTATTATAAGTGATTTACGACTTTCCACATTACCTTAAATTGTTTGGTTGATTTTCATATAAATGTATCGGACCAAACAAAATGTAGTAATATACTTAAGTCAATAAGATATCAAGAAAGATTTTAATTCATTGACTGATTCGTCGAATAATGTATGTTGAATTCTTACGCATCATTTTTTAACCCTTTGTTGCACTGGCGAGAAGTGCTAGAGCCGATTTATCGGTCCGCGCCTTGTAGCGCTTTACTATTTGCATTGCGGGAGAACTCTATCTCAAAATAAATTTGTAATGCGTTATAAATGATCTTATTTCATCACAAAATAATTTTAAAAAAATATTTTTTTGTTTGAACTCTTTGTTGACGACGTTTTTTCTGTCGCTTGGAGGTACCGGAATCTAACATAAACACCGTACCTTCAAGTTATGTTTATGTTATGTAATATGTAATATTGGTTATCTTGTTACAAAATATATATTGGAAATACAAAGTATATACTTTATAATAATTGGCCCATATACAATTATGATGAACAGATGACTGTTTGTATGTGCATATACGTTTTCTACAAGAGATCTCAAATTCATTTCATTTACAAACGTTTATACCTTTGTTTTTTTTTTAATTTTCAAATGGCACTAATTTCCCTGGCACTAAAAGGGTTAATATACGATTTTTTCAACACCTAAAATGGATGGTTTATCTTATTTTTTGTTGAACAAATAAATATAAATTCAATGTTACAAAGAAAGTACTCTTTAAACCAAAATTTTTACCTCATTCTCGGTGTTCACAGCGAAAAATGGGGTCATGTGCTAAGTATGATGACATAGGAATGCATTTAAATTCATTAAAGAAGAGCGTGGTTAGAGTTAAGGGGTTACTGATCGTTAACGAGTCCGAATCGAATTGATAGAAATATGACAATTAATTATTTGTAAAATAAATTGATTGTTGTAAATTTTGTTTGCTTAAAAGTGTTGTTGTTTAATAGCAGCTTTAATTTTGCCTTCAAAAGTTATTAAGGCCACCGCCTGGTGGGCACAGTTACAAATACGAGTAAAGGGGGAACGACTATGTGTAACAAATATTTTTTATAATAAAATATTATTTTGTTTTAAATAAATTATAGTTATACAAAATAAATTAAATGATAATAATTTTCCAGTTCGGAAATTTTTACAGACTTTTACTATATTTCTATAAAAATAGACAAATTTCTATACAAATCAGTACTATATACAATATACTAAAATCTTTAAAAAACTCAGTCGAAATTTTATTCAAAACTATTTAAAAGAAAAAGCATCATGAAATACATAATTTAAACTTGATTTATGCAGCCATTTCGCACGTGTTGCATGAAATTCGCCACTGTACCCGCCTTCCTAATGGCAACGGCTCTTAAGTAGCTCTGTTTGGAAGTGTGTCAGATCATTCAACTTTAGCACTTTCACTGTATATGTAGCCCTGACGCCACGTATGGTCGCTAATCACTTAACAATGCAAAACGACAAGTGGCATGCAGCAAGCCCACTAAACTAAATAAAATTAGCCGTCTGCCACAGAGTCATACGTCTTGATGTCTTGGCAAATACAATGGGAATACTTTAATTCAGTGCAATTGTAAACGCCAAAGCGTCAGCAACGCGTCAAATGCAAGAAATATTATAAGAAAATTTGAATGGAATAATATTAAAATTTTTTAAAAAATTAAAGTGGATTTTCTCAAATCGCTTTTTGAGATACATTCGTATACTTTTGCGCCGGACTTAGAAGAAAGTGCAGCAACACCAGCGCTACTAACACTACCATCGTGCCCGTCCACAATGAAACGTTTCAATTGTTTCAGTTTACGTTCATTTGGCATTGTTGTTGCCGGCTTTGATATCATCGTAGGGTTGTGCACGCTAGCACTCTGCTCCTACTATCTGTGGACCGACTATGTGTATGTGTCATATTGGCCGCAGGACGATGTGAAAATATTGAGTCCTTTAAGTAATTTCATTGCAATAGTTGGTAAGTTTTTTAGAAATTCAGAAAAAAAACTATTATTAATCTAACATTTGTGCTAATACATTTAATTTACATAAAAATATATTTCCAGTAAGCTTTCCTTTCTATAGAACTATTGACAAGTAAAACTATATCTTGATTCCGAACTCAAAAGTTCAAATGTTTCTGTAATTGATCGGACTGAAAAATTAATTTTCTGAATTTGGGCAAATTTTTGGTTTCGAAATAACTGGTATTGTATTCTAGAAATTAGAAAAAAAATTTTGTTCATATTTTGATAGATTAGATATTCAAAATATCTCCCTTAAAGGATTTTTCAAAATTCAAATTATTTTCAAAGTTTTCAAATTTTCCAAAAATCACCAAAGGCATTTAAAATAAAAAATGTTGAGTGATTATTTTTATAACGACTAATATTACACAGTAACTTTTGCAAAATTCTACTTTACAGTTGATTATGTACTCGTACATAACTTCTCCAATGCTTTCTATATGGTACTGGCTGTTACTATTTGGGTAAAATCGTTGATTAATTTAGTTGTTGCTTCTATACTCATGGATGGTATAAGAAAGGTAAAACAATTACGAAATAATTACTACAAAAAGTATCAGAAACCAAATGAATCCGTTTGCATTATTGCAGCAACGTCTTGTTTGCATTGCTCCCTGGCTCATTAACACCACGATTTCGATTGGCATTGAGATAGCCGTATTTGTATTCATGGAAATTAAAATGAATGAATTCGAAGAGGAAATCGCATTGGATCGGCGTATAGTGCATAGTGTGATTTTTGGCGTATTTATGGGTGAAATAAATGAAATTAAAAATACCTGCACAAACTTATACGCACTCATATTTTCATTTTTTCCTTAACAGTCTTCAATGCGCTCTCTTTATTCGGGATCTTTGCACTATACAAATTGCTCAAGGCAACGGTCAGTGAGAATCGTACATTACAGGAGAGTATTGTGGAAGCAGCTGGACTCTATCAGCATGTTAAAGTTTAAATTTGGCTTGAATCCATGGCGAATTTTAGTAGCACCATTAAACAACAATTTGGTTATGAGCGTTTTGTTTATTGAATAATGCATTTATTTAACAAGAAAATTTAAAAATTTTAATATATAATATGTAAAACTTCCAAAATAAATAAAACAGTGCTCTTATGAAACAGTTTAAACGAGAGTTGGAATCAAGGATTGGGCGAGAAATTTACTTCAGGTCAGTGTCATTTTAACTCTTTCATTCAATATTGTGGATAATTTTTCCTCAAATTCACTTATCCCCAATATTTTTGTTTATTTCAACTCACCTCAAATACCACAACGAAAGCCAATCGACAAGCGAGTATGACATAAAATGTACTTGTTAAATAATATTTTCGAGGCGAATTTGGTGGTTCTCGAAAATCAGCATAACTAAGAGAAAATAATTATGTAGATTATAAAAATATTTTATTATTTGAAAGGACTTACAAGCACGTTCTTATATATGAATCATCACCAGCTAAACTTCGCAAATTTTCAGATTCCGTTATATTATATTCGGATAAGGTAAAATTCAAATAGCCAGCAAGCGTATGACCCTCAGAACTTGCACGATAAACTAGGCGAGGTATGAAGTCAGATGTAAAGGCAATAATGAAGCCCTGTAGTAGTCAACAATTAGGAGTAGAAAAAAAAAACATTCATTTCATTTTCACTCACATTACTAATCACACTCAGCTTGCCTATGCTGTCCAATATCCGATACCAAACACCAATATCACGCACACGCTGTGAAACGGGACGCCTGTGGTTGGCCAGCAATTTTTTCGCATCCAAACGCATTTCGAAAATATTGTTAAGTAACGCAAAGAAAGGTGCCAAAGGAAAAGCGGCCACAAATAATGTAACGAAACCATACTGTAAAACTTCAAGTGTAAACACAATATTAGGTCATGTTTTGTTAAAACAACCATTGTGCACGAAAACCAGCTACATTTACCCATTTCCAAGTACTCCGGAAATAAACTGCGTGGACCCCAATCAAGTAATTTTAAGTCGCGCAAATAACGTTCCACTTTCTCCTTATTCATATCATGAGTCTTACTGTTGAACAAACGCGAGAGACCAACTTGTATGGCCATGATTTTTCGCCAAATCTTTGGCATTATTACTTCCAGTATGGTGTTAAATGCTTGTTTTCCAATCATTATGATTGCCAGCTGAATACAGAGCTCAGTCAAACAACCACCGGAGGAACACTACAATGGGCATATTGTTGGACATTAGATAATGAAACTTAGTACAAAAATTACCTCTTCTTGTCGATAATCAAATATTGTGTTGTATTTTCCTGGATGTCCTACGAATTTTCCTTTAAAAAATGCTATATAAAAGATGGATGCATAATAATTTACAAACTGCAATAAATAAATCTTCAGTGTCAAAGAATCGTCGAATTGTGTTTGTGTGCGCCACATTTCCAGCTCAGTCAGATACTCAGCGAGTTGTGTGTACATCTGATAAAAAAAGTTAGAATTAGCTAATTGTTAGATTTTATGAATTTCATGACTTACATAGTTCAGCAGATATAACAGACATAAGTTGACAAACGCTGCAGAAGCTGTAGCCAACATGATAGCACTCGAAGTAGTCATCGTACTAGAATTCAGTTTGAAAGTGCCCAGCATAGACATGCGATACACTACTACCGCAACAAGCGCAACGAAAGCCAAAAGAATCAACAGAAAAACAACCGAAACGCTTAGAATAGTGGCAGGAAATTTCATACGCCAAAAGGGCACTACTGGTTCTTGTATATTCGTAACGTAATCAATACGCGTACGAGTATTTTTCACATGTCCCAAACGCGACAGATACTCGGGACGAGGGTGCTCCTCGTGCACATCGAAGCCAGTTAAATCCCAACGATGCGTAATCTCCGCCGAATAACGTTTCCATAACTCCAAAAAAAGTGTAGCCCAAAAGGACATGAAGACAGCAAAGAACACAGTACTAGGATTGTCAAAGAGGTAGGTAATTTTGGCATAAAAACATGTCTCCTTGAGATACCAGAAATCGCATCGATCACAAAGGGGACACATAGTGAGGTTATTAGTATGCTCATTGGAGCAAACGTCTTGACTGTGTGTGGATATGTAAAAAATTTAAATTGAATTAAAATTTTAGGGCAGTTGTAGTGAAAATTAGTTCCGGTAAAAATTACATACACTGGCACATAATCCTTTAATGTTATCAATGAATACACAAAACAAATAATACCAATCAGCGAGGCAAGCAACAGCATGTAGGTGTAAAAGCCCAACCAAGCAAAATACAGACCTTAAAAAAAACCTAAATAAGTAAGTGGCGATTAATTGTATGTTGAAAATATAAAATATACCAATTTTAACGCCAAAATATTCCTTTACATAATCAAGCGGCTGGTAACGATACCACTTCTTAACGGAGGCCCAGTTTGTATAAAGAGCTTCGCGCATTGTACCCTTCTCTGTGATTTCGCCCTGAAATTAGGAAAATATATATAAATGCTATCGACTTTTGTCAGAGTTTGATTTAATTAACACTCACATCATGCAGCGGATAAGCAGCGCAATACACATTCGATTCTACCATGCGATCAATACCGAACGCTCGCGGATCCTTGTCGGGATTCTCAAAATATTGCCGATCCAATATGAACTGCACAATACGCGAGCGCACTGCATTTGTAAAAAAACAACGATTATGTATATCGAATCTGTATTAAAAAAAATTTAAATAATAAAAACAAAATACCATTAAATGAAAAAAAAACATTTCCAACTCACAAATACTCTTTATCACGACTGTAGATGGCGGTGAAGCGATACGCACGACGAGGGAAATACCGTTCATCCACAAAGATGTGACGAAGAAAGAATTGCACAAGACTTTTGAGACTAGAGAAGGCGCTTCGAGTTGAACGATTCACTGCAGACATGCCCGGTATCTGTAAATATAATTCATAATATTTAATTTATCTCCAAGCTAACTGTATACGATTAGTACAGCAGAACTAAGTTCAATTAAGCAGCAAAACGAAGCCACAATATTTAAAAAATACAAAAACTTGGGTTCTTAGAAAAATTTGTAATAATTTTAAGCCTGTTTTATATACTATATATTTAATACGAAATAGCTGAAGTGAGCAAAAGCAGGTGAATGGTTTGAAAGTAATAGCTAGTAGTAAGATGCGTTTATTTTTAAATTAAATGCAAAATTTTTTCGTATGTACGTATGTAATTCAGACCTTTCGTGAGAGATATTGCGCTGCATGTAGCAAACGACTGTATTTGCTGTAAACTGTGGTACTACAAAGATCCTGCAATAGTAGTGCATTAAAAATAAATTAGGTTGTGTGCGGAATGATTTAGTAAATGTTTAAAATATATGTGAAGAGGTTATTATCTATATAAACAGCATATATGTCCATATATATAGATAATATGTATTTACATATATGGTACAGCATATATAAAAATATAAATTTATGTAGTGAAAAAAAAGGGCTCTAAAGTTGGTGAACTACATTGGGATCAACAAGACTTTCAGTTTTTTTTTTACCTACACAGTAAGAATATCTAAATTCTACATATATTTGCTGAAAATGAAAAAGAACAAAATTTTATAAAGTAAAAAAGTTCATACGAAATACATATATTCAAATATTGATAGATAATTTTTAAAATATGTAATTAATAACCAATAATTTATATGAAATTGCTTTTTATTTTATACCATAAAGCATATGTATGTTAAATTTAAAGAAAAATAATTTAAAAGCTTTATAATATACCGATTAAATATGCTTTAAATTATATTTTATTATGTTATAATTAATAGCCGACACACACTTCAAGCTATCGAACTTGAGTTACTTACAACGCATAGCATCTGCAAGGAAAGGGTTTAAAACTGTACAGCATTAAGTTACAATTATTATTTTATCAAAATATTTTCACAATGCTGTACTTCTTAATTTCAAATGTATATATGTATGTATGTATTCGCAAACCCATTTAATTGATATTATGTCTTACAAAAAAACAACATTTTCGATTATCAATAAAATCAAATAACTTTGTCTTACCTCCTTCATAGGCATACGCAGCTTTAAAATTTCGGCATAACGACGTAAAACATCCAATGGCGCATGTATCTATAGAGCAAATAACAATTGTAAATTTTTCAGCAACTGTTATATATGTATGTAAAACATATATTTTTACTTCACCTACTTTCACAAAATGAATATGCTGCTGCTCCTTAATATCCACTTCCATCTGTAGTCCATGTTGCAACAGGTTGGCTTCGAATTTGAACCGCTTATGCGCATTAATCCCTTCTTGGCTTGTGTCTGGATCCATCTTGTAGGCAAGCACAAAATCAATTGAACGCACGCCATCAGTAAAAAAAAGTGTTTCATTGTATTTCGTTAGTGGGCAGCAGTGTTCTTCATTTACAAAATTATTTTCTAAAATGTCATCAGTCATTGGCGCTAACGGAGTTGTGAACTTTGAACTATTATTACGTCTGAAATGCCGATTAATTTTGGCCAAATTGTTGCGTCGGTGTAGCGATGTCTCTGCATCGAGGGTCAAACTCGTTGTGTGCTGAAGTTTTCTAAAAAGAAATAGTTATTTTTGCCTAAAATGGATTTTTGATACGGTGAATATTTGGCAGCGTTTAGACTACCACAGACCACCTATGTGTATTAACATTGAATTTAAAAGGTTCGCACATTTCTCTTAAGCAAACACTAAACCAAACACTCCTCTTTGCCCACAAATTCCCACTATGAAGATTTTTAGCTTATACATTAGAGAGTTTTATGCTTTAAATTCTAACACCCAAGGTGCGTCGCCAGACACCGAAATATGCCGTGATCACAATTTTAATATACCCACTGGGGTTGTGTCCTCCTGTAGAGCATTACGCACTCACCAAGTTACAAAAGCACATACAAATATTATATATATTTTCTATTACAACTATTCATTCTATATAAAATGGCTAGACACGCTCTTAATACAACATATGTATTGTGTTGAGCACGCATAACATTTAAATATCAAAGTGTTCAGCCAAACTGTGCCTGCCAAGGATATATCATTATATTATTCCATACGACGCCTAGTTACGAAGAGATATATGTATTTACGCATATGCGGTGACCTATATTCGTCGTAAAATATATAGACAAAGATGGCAGGCATTTCACTTTAAGTGCTTTCACGAGTGATACTAAATTCAACTATGCAAAATGCAACAGGTTCATACACATGCACTCACATGCGAAACCCTCCAAACAGTATTATTACTTTTGGGGGTATAAACTAATTTGTATTGAGATAACTGCCCACATGAATGTTGGCATTTTCTAAACTATTATTTTTTAAGCAGATAACTACAATGAACTTTAAAAAGTATTTTCTTTTACTGCATTATTGTTGGCATTAATTCAGAAGTTAAGAAATTCAATCACAAACTCTGAAAGGCAGTGCAAGATACAATATTAAAAACTTTAATAAAACATTTAACTAGCAAAAAAATGCAGTAATTTCATTGGCGTACTTAACTTTTTTTTAATTTCTAACTTATTTTTGCCTAAACAGTATTTTAACAATAATAAATTGATATATAGTTTGTAAAAATACCACTTATTAAAATATAAGGAAGAATTACACATTTTTCTTGAAAATAGTCTTTTTTTCATTAAATAATAATGGACACAAAATAAAAAGAGAAAAAAGTTGAGGCGTGCAAGCACATATAGCAAATAAATAAACATCTACAATACTTGTTCGAAACAGATCATTTAAAGTTTTAAAAGAAATATAAATGGCTATAGTTAAGGAAATACTTAGTATAAGAAAAAACAGCACACATTCATAAAGTTCAAAACTGTTGACAAACGCAAAAATTCGCAGAACTCAAGTTTGGTTTGGTACTCTTTCGACTTTACAATTACTTCTACTTTATTTTAATTAGAATTCACGGCACTCAGTGTTGATGATTAATACAGTAAATGTGGGTTATAAGTATGTATGTTATGTATTTATGTAAGCAGCAATTAGCGTTGAGTAGGGATTTTATATTTATACATTTATGTACATATACTATGTATGTTCACATGTGTATTTGAAAAAATTAACATTATATATCACTGTACGGTGAATATTAAATAACTCCGAGAGTTTTTCCCGCTAATATCAAAAATTATCTAATTATGAATTCTTATTCACACAAATTACTGTTAAACACGACGTTTCGTTATAAACTGATAAAGTTAAAATTACCTCTGGACGCAAAATAGCGCCATACAGCTCGAGCAACCTCACTCATCGGAAGAGTGAAGCACACACACTTTTTCAGCATCTAAAAATATGTACGCAAGAGTAACAAGACGTCATATTATATAGGTAGAAAAGCTTATGGAAACATTGACTATTAGAAACAGTAACACGCGGTCAGACCACCGTCAGATTCACTGACCGCACAGAATATTGTGCGCTTGATAATATCTTTTTTTGTTTTGTAAATTCTATGAAATGCGTTTGTTTTGTTAGATGCATAAGTTTTATTACTTTTGCTGTTTCTTTTAATCATCGAAAAATCAATTGTTGAATTTTAACATTATAATTTTTTAAGAATAATATACAACTTCCAATGTAATCTTTCATTATGAATGATAAATGTATGTTTATTAAGATCATCATCAGCCTTACTTACACATATATACAAGACTTGTATAAAGTTCCTAGATTTTCTAATATTTCTAAAAGCATATAGTAAAATTAGCCCAATAAGCGTAAAAATCGTTTTTGTTTTTACTATTCAAACTACTTTTGCTTTTGGAATAGGTCGTTTGAATATTTACTAATTATGTGGCATAAAGGTATTCTTTGGTAAGCGTTGAGAATCGCTGCGAATTTATAAATTACTTATATTTATAGGTTATTTGCAAATAGTGACGATAACAAATAAGAAGGAAGTTTATTATACCCTGAAAAGGATCTATTACGTATTCCACCAAGTTTGGTGGAAACGTCCCAAGAATCGTTAAAAGAAATTTTCGTTCGCTCAACGAGCAAGAAGAAAGTATCTTACGTCCACCTGTGCTACCAGAACGTCAGAGGTCTGCGTACAAAACTCTCAACAGCATTAGCGGCTAACCAGTATGACGTTGTATGTATTTCGGAATCCTGGCTTCACTCCCTACACTAACACGACAATCGATAAAGTTGAAAAGGTGCAGCGTAAATTCTGTCGTTAACCTCTGCTTTTTCTACAAATTAGTCAATAACATCACTGATGCTCATGAGATCCTAAACAGTTTTGAACTCGCCCCTGCTGGTCTTACCCTGAGGCGAAATAGATTACTAAAAACATCGAAATCCAAGAAAAATTATGTTATCCATGGTCCTCAGAATAGACTGGCTAAATTAGTAAATTCACTTCAAGGTGAAATTGATTTCTATGGAGGAACATACGCTGCTTTTACCGAAAACACCAAGAGACACCTGCTCGTCTGAAGTACATCTAAATCAAGTCTGAATTACATATTAACTTACAATTATTTGAATATTTTCCAGATATTACACTAATATACCCTAGCTACTTTTGTATAATACTTGAATTCTTTATTATATCTACGTATATTGCCGATTGGCGTTTAAATAAATAAATATAAAATATACATATAAAAACGATCAGGGTGACGAGCTGGGTCATGTCCGTCAGTCTGTATATACGCGAACCATTCCCTCAGTTTTTGAGATATAGATTTGAAAGTTTGCTCATGTCCTTTTCTCTAAAAGAAGCTGCTCATTTGTCGGAACAGCTAATATCATGCCACTAAGGTATGCAGGTTCCATACTAACAAACTGAGTATGAAACCTGAATACTTATCCAGAATAGATCCCGACGTTCCAAAAATATGTCCTGCGTGCAATGAGGCTCCGCATGATACTAACCACCTCTTTTGATGCCCAACAAAATCAACTCATCTAACACCCTTTTCCCTATGGTCCGACCCCGTCGAAACAGCCTGTTTCTTTTGCCTCCCGTTAGATGACCTCGACGACAACCAAAATATCACTTATCATCCAAGCGGGGACTAGATAACCGTTACAACAACAACAAGTTCCATACAAACTGTACAATTAAAATCAAGTTCTTGTATGGAAAACATTTTTATTTGAATAGATATCTTAGCGAAATTCGGCAATCTATGTCCAAGGCAACGATACAATATCCAACAAATTGTTCGGTCTGATACTTGTTCGGCATGTATGAATGTATGTATATAAGTAGTATATAACAAGTAAGGAAGTTCTAAGTTCGGGTGTAACCGAACATTTTATACTCTCGCAACTTCCAAGGATCAAAGCCCAAAGCCCTACCAAATAACAGTCTTGTATCTTATTGTGGAGCTTAGTTATGGCAATTTATTTGTTTTTGGTTAATGGAGTTTTGTGGGCGCGGAAACTTTCCGATTACGCCCATCTACAATACTAAGCGTCTTACGGTACCAAGAAACATGTGTACCAAGTTTCATAAAGATATCTCAATTTTTACTCAAATTACAGCTTGCACAGACGCACGGACAGACAGTCACCCAGATTTCAAATCATCTCTTCATCCTGATCATTTATATATACATATATAACCCTATATCTTACTCGATTAGTTTTAGGTGATACAAACAACCGTTAGGTGAACAAAACTATTATACTATGTAGCAACAGGTTGCGATAGTATAAAAATATACTATATACATATGTATAAAAATAATGATAGGTATATTTGCAAGCCCTGTCAAACTAACACAAATAGCTGTTTTGCATTATTTTATTTCTTTGTTTGTACTTTAAAATGAGATTTAATATAAACAACACACTAGCTGCATACACAAATGTGTTGCAAATATACTGTATTAGTCTCACCTTTTATCAGAGTTTCGGTGTGTACGTTCTTCATTTTTCCGTAGTTGTGTGCCATCAAGTTCAACACATTCACCAACACCACGATTATCACTACTACCGAAGTAGTAACTTTTGCCTCTTCCGTTTACGTTATCTTTAGCATAAGCTTCAATTGCAAAATCATTACCTGCAGCTCCAGATGCATTTGCATATCTCTCATTCTGTAAGAACATCTCACAGAGGCTGTCGTAGCTTTTAAATTTATCTTTGGAAGCTGTTACCGGCGATCGGCATTTTCTTTTTATATTAGTTTTCGGCCGACGTGTACTGCCCTTTTTTTCTTTAATACTATGTTTTCTCCGCCACCCTTTTGGTGTAAGCAACGGTGCAAGAGGCGCTGTGTACGGTGGCTCAAACGCGACTGCCGGTAAATCGCCTTCGCTGCAAAAAACCAAGCTTGAATCTTCGTCGGGTTCAGATTGCGAATATGCTGAAGTGTGATAGTCATGCTCGATATTGTGAAACTTTTGGCGCTCTCTCACATTGGGATTATCGGCGTTTGTGCTAGCATCACTAGTATCAGCAGGTGGCGTTGTTGGTGGAGTTTCCAACGATGCTGTTGTTTTGGTCGCATATAATTCATACGATTCATCCGTTTTCTGCGGTCGTATATGCTTGACAGGGGTATTTGAATCACTGACAATTGCATCTTCCTCGTCGGTTTCTAAAATTAGAATACATATACAAATAATTTTGCACTTTTGGCAGCATAGCAAAACAATAATCATTTGAAACGCACGCATTCTTGCAAATAGCTTATAGTATTTATGTCATTTATGCCAGATCATCATGAATCTTTTTCAAACAATTCAAGCTGCCGCAATTATACTACCATGACGTCCGAGCGTGTCACAATTTCTTTAAATTTAGCAGGGATAATTTATCTGTGAATTTACTATGGATAATACCGAAACGGCGAAACCCAACAACAGAATCACTTCCAAACCAAAATAGGTGGGCAAAAGGTCTATCATTCTTGTCCTAATACATTGAAAAAATGTTCACTACATATGCATTAATTTACATTTTTTCTTCACTCATACTAAACGTTGCATGAGAGAAAGAAACAACCATTGTATTAGCTTATAGTACATTTATACAATGGAAACAACCAAGTTTCACGTTTGAACAAATCACGGATGTATTAAGTAAACTGGAGTGCTTTTGTTGGATTGCAAATATTTGTTAAAAAATATCAAAATTGACAAATTTATGTGAACTCATACAAAAGCATATATCGAACTTATCTTTCAAAGCAAAAATCTGAAGCTAAAATTGTATGTGATCAGCCATTAGGGTAGTACTACCAGATTTTATTGTGTTCATAAAATTCTTTTTAGGATTAACCGCATCATACGGTGGCTTTTCCCTATAAGAGTAGGTTCCATTCGATCCTAGAAACTTTAGTTGACCGCTGGGATTATTTCTCTGCCCTCCTTCTTATCCACACAACCCCTCACCAGGCCGGCTTTCAATCACAAAAACTTTGTACTGCTTATAAGATCAAATAAATAGTTAAATTTCATATAAATTAATATATTAACCAATATGATTATAAAATTAAATCAGAAACTGAAACGGATTTAAATTCAGCGACATCTTGTTCAGATTATCGTTGTTCAGAAAATTTATATCCATTATTCGAAAAACTGCTTGTCTGGCAATGTTATATGAAGTGTTCGAAATCGAAATGAGACCCATAGCCGTCCTTTTCACACTTATACCGGTTAACAAAACGTCAAACAAACGCGAAGTATTAGCTTTGGTTGTAGCCATTTTAGTGAAAACTTTAAGTCGTCGGTAAATTATTCCTGAAACAGTTCTAAAACGTATCTAACTTTTACTTTTCAATAAACATGTAAGTACAAAATGTTTTTTGTTTAAGTTCTAATTTATTTTAAACAATTTACTTTGTAACATATCGTTCATTAAATAGGGCTCATGAGCGTTCGCCATCTGCCGGAGTAGAAAAAGAGGGAAAGGATGTAAAAGAATCGTCGACAAAAGATGTTAAGCCAAAAGTTAGTTCGTCATCGAATTCTAACCGTGGACGAGAACGTGACCGCAGGAGACGAGGTTCGGCATCATCTAGCAGCGACAGTAGCGGCAGGTGAGTCTCCTCCGGATCAAAACATTAACAAAACAATAAGGTTTTATTTATTATCAGTTCGTCAGATAGCAGTTCTTCAAGAACTACTTCAGGGTCAGGATCACGTTCAAGCTCTTCAAGTTCTAGCGGTTCATCATCGTCTTCGACTTCATCTTCAACCGATTCTGATCGCAGTGTAAATAATAGACGCCGTGGCGGAGCAGGTAACTCAAACACAGCACGAAAGAGTGGGTCTCATTCCCCGCGTCGTTCAAAATCTCCAAGAGACACTAGCAAGGCACGTAAAGATAATTCCCGTTCTAAAGAACGCGAACGGGAACGTGACCGCGATCGTAATGAGCGCGACCGAGATAGAGACAGAGAGCGAAATGAACGAGATCGTCGACGATCACGTTCCCGATCCAAGGAACGTGTGCGACGCACATCAAATGATCGCGGCGGTGGAGTTGGAGTTGGAGACGTTTCCAATATTAAACGTGAACGTTCTAAAGATCGCGAGCGTGAACGTCGTTCACGTTCGGGTTCACGTTCTCCACGGCGTCGTGTACGCAGTTCAGGCGAACGCAGTCCTGCAACAAAACGACGTGAGCGCTCGCGCTCACGCTCAACTACACCAAAACCCACTCGAATACATGTTGGTCGATTAACCCGCAACGTTACAAAAGAACATGTTGTTGAGATATTCAGTTGCTTCGGAGAGGTGAAAAATGTAGAATTCCCAACCGACCGTTATCACCCTTCATTTGGACGTGGTATTGCATACGTTGAGTATGCAACAGCAGAGGAATGTGAAGCTGCCATGAAGCAGATGGATGGAGGACAAATTGATGGGCAAGAAGTTACTGTGTCACCGGTGTTAACACCAAAAATACGTGCACCTGCTAGACGTCCTTCACCCATAATGCGGCGCCCGGTAGGAAGATGGCGTTCGCCGCCTCAATTCAACAGATTCAACAATCGTGGTAGGCGCTCACCCCCGCGTGGTAGACGTTCACCACGGCGACGTTCCCGTTCACCAATTCGCCGTCGCAGACGTAGCAATAGCTCGGACAGTTCTCGTTAACGGATAATGGACAAATAAACAAATTACTGTGCAAGTTTTAAAGATCACACTACGCAGTCAACAACAAATTTCTTGACTTCTAACTTGTTCAAGTTTTTATTTAAATTTATCTACTTGCAGTTTACGTCAAAGTCGTCTACTTGATGTTCTATATAAAATCAGAATTGTGAATGTATTGAATTATAGTATACACCTTTAAAATTCAACTATTTTTCTTCAATATCCGAAGTTGTAAAATATATCATCTGTAAACCGTAATGGCTTAAGACACCTTTAAAAAAGAAATGTAAAAACTGCATTTTATGATTTCTAAATGTGTAACCAAAATTTATATTTTAAATCAGAAATAGAAACTTACATTAAAAACTTATTCAAATATAAAATTGGGTTACCATAATTAAAAAGGCAATATTTTAATGAATGAATGTACATATTTCGGCCGATAAAGGACATCCATCTGGGTGATGCACGTGAAAAAAACAGGAACGTTTTTTAATAGTCTGGCGATTGCCTTGAGATTGAGATACAAAAGCTTTTGGTTTCCTTATTCCAATTAAGTCTCCACAATGAAACTCAAATATTTCATGTTTATTTCGTAGTAAGGTTTTAATACCACCGCATTCAGCTTTGATACTTTTCAAATCACTTTTAGCTAGATTTTGAGCAATATCTCTCATAGGCAAGCGAACACCAGACCGCCATTTACCGTTTTCAGCATTACTTGTTCTTATTGTATTATTTCCAGGAGATAATAACTGGTGGAATATTTTTAAAATTAAGGCATCTATAATTGTTTTATTTATTTGTGTACAATTTCGAACTTTTTCATGTGATTCGCGTAATTTTATATCAACAATTGAAATGTTGTTTCCATATTTAGTACGCTCTTCTTTAACAAACTTTGCAATGTGTTGCATTTGCTTTTCATTAAAGTTCGATTCATATGAACGTTCGATTCCAACTAAAGCTAATCGTTTTGTACTCGGTATTTTTAATCTATCTTTTAACGTTATAAAACCACAATTTTGTGAAATAATATTCAAATATGAGTAAAAATCTTGATATATACTTATACCCGTATTGCGACGTTGGAACTTTGCACCTGAAAATTCGTAAGCACAGCATGGAAGTAGAAAGTAACGCATCTGATAGCTACTAGTAGCACTTAAGAAGGGTATCCATGGCGATAATTCATCAGAATGATTACCAATCAGCCAGTCTACATTTTCTGGCAGCTTAAACGTTAAAGGTTCAATTGTTTGCTCAATTAAGCGTGTGGAGTCTGAGTAATAACCCCAAATTTTACGTCGTCGAACATCATAACCACAACCATTGAAACCTTCCTCAGAGAGTAAATGTACTAGTAAGCCATTTCCACATCCCAAATCGGCGAAACCAATCGGTGAACCAACACGCTGCCATAGACAAATTAAATAAGCAGCTATGGCTACGTCTTCATAAATGAATTTTAGAGGATCGGTAGATTCTTGTGCATTGTTCCAGATCTATAAATAAATTTACTAGGTGAAAAGTGTTGATATTTTGTAGGAATTGTGTACTTTCTTACATTCAAAGCCTTTTCAGCGTATTTGGACTTAAGCAACTTGTAAAGTTTATTATAATCTTCTAAGTCCACCAACTGCAAAGATTTCGTATGCTTTTTTTCGTCAACTGAATAAAAATTTTCCAAAGCTGCGTTTGTACTCCACTTCAACAGTTTTGGTTTCAGAATAAAATCTGACCATCGCGTACTCTTATCTCCAACACCACGTTGAGTGAGTATGTCAACCGTTAAGTGGTTGTCAGCAAATTGAACAGCATAATCATCCAAATCTTCACTTAACTTAAATCGGCATGTATATGTTTTATTTAGCAAATCTAAATAATGTTTTGTATACTTGACAATAGTCCAAAATTACAATAAGTAAATTACGTACCAATTTTACCCACAGCTTCAATATTTTTTTGTAATTTTTTAGTCAGAAATTTATAAAATATTAGAAAGCCCTCGCATTCCTCTTCTATATTTTTGTTCTCCACTACACTACGAAGTACGTGTATTAGATCTGCTTCAGATTTTTCAGAAACAGAAGCATCATCAATTTTGCCTATTTCAAAAATATCGCAAGAAACTTGGGTATCATCCACTTTAAGGAAATGCACAATTCCTTTTTTTACTTGTAACACTTTTTGTACTACACAAGCAAATATACTTTTATTAACAGCGTTGTAATTTCTAATCAATAAAAAAATTCCAGTCCAAAATTGCTTTTCCGTAATAAAAGACTCCATTTCAAAGTACTTTTAGTGTGGTGAACTAATACTGGTATTCATTATGCGGATACATCCAAAAATAAACCCCCCAATTTCGGAATACAATAAAAATAATCTTCATTGATTACTTCCGCAATTATTCATTAAGAAATCATAAATTTGAGCTAATTTTTCACCAAAAATGCTAAGAACGCATGTTTTGGACATAAGCATGTTAACGCCAAATATATATATGTATATGTATATAAGTATACTGAACGAACTGTTAACATAGGCTTCGTTTACACACGAATATATTGCCAGAGAAATTTAATGAAAATATCCTCTATTCGTTAAAATTCTATGTCAGTATTAAATGCATTAGAAATTTGGCATAATCCTCTTAAGCTACTTCTATATGTTTATGTTTTTTTATTATTCAAGTTTAAAAATAGCATTGCTATTTCGTTTGCTATTGTGAACTAACACATGCTCCGGATATCATGATATACGTTCTCTGGTTATGCGTTATACCATGATATACGTTCTCTGGTTATGCCTTATACCATGCTGTTATGTAAGTGTTAACACTATATTATCATATTTACGTCCTTGTGTATTCGTACCAGAGATTATCCCTGATTCGTACGGTTTGATTTTCGTATTATCCGTTAATAATTGTTATTTAGGAATCAACCTTCCGTTATGTCCTTAATTCGACCAACGTCAAAACACCTCGCTCGTGTTGGTAATGGTGTATTGGCAAAGCGGTCAATGGTGAGTCGGAAGGTCATTTACTGAAAAAAATCTATTATATTTTGTACACAGTCCCTAGATAATGCAAACATTCAAAATAGATATGGTAGTTCTACTTCAACGGATGATAAATCACAATTTCCTGGTGCAAAAGCACCCTTCGTTTCAAATTTAAAATTGATTAAACATACTGACTATGGCGCCATTCCTATTTACCGGGTCATGGACAGTGACGGATACATTGCCGACGATTCGCAAGATCCCCAGTTAAGTAAGGAAATAGTACAAAAGATGTTTAATGATATGGTCCAACTTAACACTATGGACAAAATTCTATACGAGTCTCAACGCCAGGGACGCATATCATTCTACATGACGAATTTTGGCGAAGAAGCATCGCATATTGGAAGCGCAGCTGCTTTAGAAATGCGTGATTTGATATATGGCCAATACAGGGAGGCTGGAGTATTAGTTTGGCGTGGTTTTCGCATCGATCAATTCATAGATCAATGCTATGGTAACTGTGATGATGACGGCCGTGGCAAACAAATGCCAGTACATTATGGAAGCAAAGAATTGAATTTTGTCACCATCTCTAGCCCGTTGGGTATGTTTTTTTTCCTAGGATAGACCTATGTCTAAAATATATATTTTTAATATTTACTACTTAGCAACTCAAATGCCACAAGCTGTTGGTGCAGCATATGCTATGAAGTTACGTACCAATAATGATGCTTGTGTTGTGTGTTATTTCGGAGAAGGGGCAGCATCTGAAGGTGATGCGCATGCTGCTTTTAACTTTGCAGCAACGCTGGAATGTCCAGTTATAATGTTTTGGTATTTTAAACTACATTTTGTGGATTTCACTTGAATTAATAAAATATTTTCAGCCGAAACAATGGATTTGCAATTTCTACTCCTTCTCACGAACAATATAACGGAGATGGAATCGCAGCACGTTCTCATGGTTATGGCATGGCAACAATTCGTGTCGATGGAACAGACGTCTTCGCCGTTTACAACGCTATGAAATTTGCTCGTGAATATGTGCTTCGCGAAAACAAACCAGTTGTTTTTGAGTCCATGGCATACCGGTAAAGTATGATTTGTATGCCTTAATTGTTGATGTAATTTTATTTTTTATAATTTAAAGTGTTGGTCACCATTCGACATCAGACGATAGCACCGCTTATAGACCTGCTGATGAAGTCGAAGTATGGAATTCAAAGGAGCATCCTTTATCCAAACTAAAGAGCTACATGGTTCGCAAAGGATGGTTTAATGAAAATGAAGAAAAAGAGTTTGTAAAAGACGTACGGAAAAAAGTTTTGAAACAAATTACAGTATCAGAAAAAAAGCCTAAGCCTCACTGGAAAGAAATGTTCGAAGGTGTTTACTCTGAAATACCTTCACATTTACAGGAACAAATGAAAGAATTGGAGTCTCACATAAATACACATAGGAACCACTATCCTGTAAAGAACTTTAAAGCGTAAAGGTTCACTAGGGAACTACAAATTTCTTTGTTTATTATCTTCTCAGTAACCTCTCTACTATAACATAAAACGTTTTACGCCGTATGGTTTTCAATTTTGTTAAAGTGGTCTTTGGTGGTTGGTTGAAACAGTTGTTGCATATCTTTGTCATAGCTTGTGATACTCAAAATGCATTTATTAGTTTTAAGAAATTATTCGAAAACTTACCTACATGTTAACGAAAGCACATTGCCACAGATAGGAATAAATATAACGTCGTTATATTATTGAGTAATAATATATTATATCATGTTTGTAAAAGTTTTAAATTAAATCTTGATTAATTTGTTAAAAAATATAAGTACATACAGAATAAAATATTTACGCTGTCGGAAATTGCACGATATATGGTGCTTTAAATGTGAGAGACAATTACGAAAAAATATTTTAAAACTAAGTTTTTTAATAGCAGTGCATAACAAACTTTTGTTGAATGGAATGGTTTTTTTTTATTACACATTTCGACAGATTTGCGGAAACAGAAAATGGGTGCAATACGCTTTGCTTAAACTACAGTTGTATTTGTATATTTATTTTCTCCGTTGACATCTTAATTAGTACGAAGTTGATAATCGCCGTTTTGTGTTATATAGCGAACCCAAGGTAACGCTTGATAGCCACTCTTCTCAATTATTTTTAAATACCGAACTTGTATGCCCGATGTTGTAAAGTAAGGAATTTCAAAACGAACTTGTATTGGTGGTTTTCCTTCATTATTGTCTTCGCTTTCAACACTTGGCAGTCCAAAATGTGCACGCATCAAATACTCCTTACCACCAGGAAAGGATTTAATTGTCCATATTATGGCGTTTTGCTCTGGAGCATATTTACAACTACCAATAGTTGTTTTAAATTTAGGAGAATCTGCATCTGCGGGAACGGGAATGACAATTTCTACGTTGTTCGCAGTAGAGCGTCGTTTAAATTGCGATTTGGCCTTTATCATGTATTCAACACGGGAGTGGACGTGACGTTCAATAACAGATTCAATCCAAATCAAAGGTTTTACCTATTCGTGTAAACATAATGTAAGGTGACAATCAGTATTTGCATCATAATTTTTTTGTCGAATTATGGTTCTACTTACATGTGTATTAAGCCGATAGGACATCAATTCAAATTCACCATCGGGTGGAATAAATGATATAGTACGATCATTCTCAAATCGAGATAAACGTACGCATTGATGAAATTTCACATCTTCCAATTCAACTGACTTTGATTTGCCGCGTCCGGTGCTCTCAAATAATACTTTATCATTCAATCCCAATCGTAATTCAGGCATTCCAGACAAGTACACCCGCATTTTTATGGCTCCTACTATTTCACTTCTTAATACATTCCCATTTGCGTTGGCCAAAAGATTGACTGATTCTATCACATCAAGAAATACTTCATTTTTACGGTATTTAATACCTTCAGAGCGCCAAGAAACAGCGTTGGTAACCGCCAGAGGTGGGCGGGGTTGAAGTTCCAATTTATGTCCTTCTTGTGTAATGTATTCTTGCAATATTTTCGAATCTGTTGTCTGTGGGTATCCAAAATCAATCAACTCATCAAGTAGTTCATAAATAATTACAAAATTATCGCGAATTGACTCTTCTTCTAGTTCTTTAAAATACTCAACAAAAACTTGTGCAATTTTATGTAGAAAAACAAAAACCAATACAATATTAACATTCTTGTTTCGCGGAGTAGTTGAAACAATGTACAGGTTGTTCGTCTTAATGTACGCAAAGGTGCTGGATAAATTTTAAAATTACTCAGTTCATTATAATTTAAGCAAATAATTATATTGTACTTACTGATCAGCAGTCTGCAATATAGGGGTTATCAGACCCTCTTCTTCGCGTTCCATTAATAGTGGCATGAATTTGTCAATGGCAGCCATATCCATTGTATCCCCGCGATAATTACGTGATATTAATACCTTACCTTTGACATCCAGCACGTATATTGCTGATGAGGACATTATTCTATCTTTTTTTACAATAACCCACAAATAAAAACGTCGATATAACTATGTAAAAGCTAGAAATTTATTACCAAAACGTTACAAAAAACAGTTTCGCCCTAAGTTTACCTTGCTTATATTCTTTAAAGCAAATTTACAAAACTTTTTAACATTTATACAAATTAAATAAATATTAAATTTTTCTTTATGGTGCCACACAATTTGCACTGATGACGACAATCATCTGTCAAACTGCTTGACATTAATATTTAACGATACGTTGCCATGTTATGAGATATATTCTTTATATATTATTTATATGGTATTTTATAATAAGCAATATTTAAAAATTATGCTGTGAACTTCTCCTTTCTCCTTCTAACAAGTTCCGTAGATCTCAAGCGCATAGAACTGCTGACAGGTTCAAATTGTAGTACGTGTTGTTACCCATTAAAAAGGCATTATGTTTTTATATACATGTAAGCGGTGTGACAAAGTTTTAACTATTGTTAAATAAAAAACTTTTAAAAATTTTGAAAAATAAAGTAGTATAATTATTACAGACTGGCATCATGTTTTCTACCACACATTTATTGTGAATGGTCGTTCTTATTAGAAATATATATTCTGCTTGGTAGTGTCAATAAATATTAAGGCCGCTTTATCTTTATTTTCTTATAAGTGGTTCTTTATACATATAATAAATATATTATTAGAATTCTATAAAGTCTTAGTTGTAATATCAGTTCATTAGGTAAATAGAAATCACTGCTCTTTGGGTAATAAAAACACAATATAAAACTATTCCTGGTAATAAGGAAGGGGCGAACGTATTCGCGACACCACCCTTTACTTATAGAAGTGTATTAGAAACTCCTCAAACCATAATATCGCTTAAAGTAACTAACTTGTGGCACTGGATTAACCCAAAATATGGAACCAATTGATATTTCGCGCTTGGAGGAGGCAGTTGTTGTCTTTTATCGATCAACTTCTCAACAGCAAGCTATAACACATGACTGGCTTACTAAGGCACAAACAAGTCCACAAGCATGGCAATTTTCGTGGCAGCTAATGGAACTTGGCAAGGTGAAAAATATGTATAATTATAATAATTACTCGTTATCTATTAGTAATATTATAAATTTTCACATATGAAATTGATTTTTAGAGTCAAGAAGTCCAATTCTTTGGGGCCGTTACATTACATTCTAAACTAATGAAGTATTGGCATGAGGTACCTCGGGAAAATCACGATGAACTGAAACAAAAAATTTTAGAAAAAATTGTACAGTTCGCTTGTGGCCCTAAATTAGTTCTTAACCGATTGTGCATTGCTGTAAGTTAATTTTAAACGTGTTTATATTTAATGTAATAATACTGATCTACAGCTCAGCGCTTTCATTGTGCATATGCTTGGAGAATGGTCAACAGCTATAGAAGATGTCATAAACACCTTTCAGAATGAGCAGATACCAAACGTCAATAAAGAAATGCAATTATGGATAATGTTGGAAGTTCTTCAAGCTATACCAGAAGAAGTTGGGTTCACTATTTTTTAAATAATATGCCACATTAATTTTCATTAAAGATCTTTTCAAACAGATGCAAGCAATTTTCACGTCGGTCAAAAGAACGACATTGCGTGCAGAAGTAGCGAAACGCGCCCAACTAGTAATGGAGACAACAGAAGCTTATTTAAAAATGCAATTGGATCGTGAATGGGACAGCGAATGCTTTAGCAATATGACTCGAGCTGTTAAATGTGTTGGTACATGGGTAAAGTAAGTAAATGTTTTAACTCATTTTTCAAAGTTACAGCTTAAGACCTGCTATAAAAATTTTGCTTTTTTATGCAGACATATCGGGTTTTCCATTGAAAATTGTCAGAATATTACAGCAATATTGCTTAAATTGACGAACAAATGCTACTGGCCTTGTATTCAGGATTCAGATGGGGATGGATGTATGTCTGCTGATGAAAATGAATTAGCCGAAACGTGCCTAAAAACCTTACTTAGCATAATTATTCAACCGGATTGTCATTCCTATCCTAAAACGGCATTTATATTGATCCGAATGTTTTTAGACTCGCTATGCGATATCACCAAAATGGAATGGAAACGTGATAATAACAACGAAGACATTGTAGTTAATATTTACACACTCTTTGTATCTGCCGTTGAAAGGCACTCACAGCTTCTGTTGAGTGGAATAACAACTACCGACCCAGAGCTGTCTGTTCTCTATGGTCGTCTTGTTAATGAGATTCTGCAATGTACAGATAAACCGGGAATATACCCAGTAGAAGAGTCATGTAGCAGCATGGCTATGGGGTTTTGGTATTTGTTACAAGATGAGGTGTTTGCTATGCACAATGAAGAGGAACGCATGAAGTGTTGGGAATATATAAAACCATTATATGCACATTTGACTCGAATATTAGTTCGCAAATCAGAACAACCTGATGACAATTCTATTGAGAAATGGACATCAGATGATTTGGAAAGTTTTCGTTGCTATCGTCAAGACATATCAGATACATTCGTAAGTATTGTACTACCATATTGAATTATCATTTATAAAAACCCTTTCAGATGTACTGTTATGATGTTTTACATGAGTATATACTCGATATACTGGCTACAGTACTCGATGAGACTATTGCTGAGTTGCAAAATAATCCCACACAATGGACCAAACTTGAGGCTTGCATTTATTCATTCCAATCCGTAGCAGAACATTTTGCAGGAGAAGAATTAAAGCAGATTCCAAAGCTGATGCGTGTTCTATCCGAAATTCCTTACAATAAAATGAATGAAAAGTTGCTCGGCACCGCCCTGGAGACTGTTGGTTCTTACTGCCAGTGGTTAAAAGAGAATCCGACGTATATACCCCCCGCTATTGAACTGTTAGTGCGAGGACTGAATTCTAATATGTCTGCTCAAGCTACTTTAGGGCTTAAGGAGCTCTGCTGTGATTGCCAACTTCAAATGAAACCATACGCTGAACCACTTTTGAATGCTTGCCATACTTCGTTAACCTCAGGCCAGATGAAAAATTCTGATTGTGTGCGTTTAATGTATAGCATTGGAAAACTTATGAGTTTGCTTCCAGCCACTAATATACCCAACTATTTAGATATTATAGTTGGCCCATGCTTCGAGGAGCTGCAGACCATTTGTCAAAATGATTGTGTAAGGAGGAAAAGTGTGATTCTATTTAGGTACTGTTCCAATCTGGGTTTTCCATTTTTTTTTTTAAGAAAACGCCAGCAACGAGGATACGAACCATTTTTCGACTGAATATGATATCAACATTATTTTCATCGCTCAACACGGACTTGGATGAAGACGATCAGATCGAAAACCTAGAAAACGTGCAACCCGTGTTGATTGTAATGCAAAAAACTATGCCTATATTTCGGCAAATCGCTGAACTTTGGGTGGAAGAAATAGATGTGCTTGAGGTAAATCATTATTGGTGCAATATGACACTAATATAATATGTATTGACTATATATGTATTTAGACGGCTTGTACTGCTTTGCAACATGCAATTGTTAACCTCAAATCCAGCTTTCGACCTATGTTACAGGATCTCTGTTGCTTTATTGTCGCTATTTTCCAAACGCGTTGCTGCGCGCCAACTTTGGAAATATCAAAAACGGTTACTAGTTTCCAATTTGAGGTTAAAAAATAGTAAATTTGATATATTTTTTATTTTTTAGGCTATTATAATATTCTATAAGGACGAGGGATGTAAGTCTTTAATGCAACAACTTCTAGTTGAACTCGTGCTTCACAGTTTTAAATTATTCGAAGTGAGTTAAACTTCACCATACAATATAAATTTAAAGTATACTTTTCGTGAATATTAATTTTTATATTAAATACATTACTACCGATAGTCCACACCGGAGAACGCTTTCTCGAATATCGCCGACACAATTGAGGTGTTCTATGCATGCCTCATGCAGATCATTAAAAAGTTGCCTCAAGCCCTAGATGACAAAGCGATTGCATTTGACAGGCTAATATACTATGCGTTGAAGGCAACAACCTTGCCAGAAAATGGTCCTATACGCACTGGTGTGCAGTTTCTGTCGCATTTCATTCTGCAGTCACGTAATTATCAGAGTATGACACAAGCAGTGCTTAATGCTGGCGAGGAGATTGTTCGCACTGCAGTATTATGTGTTGGTTGTGTCGCTCCCCGACAGCAAGTGGAAAAATTCGCTGATATTTTCATAGCAATCAATAAAAAATATCCAGCGGAATTAGTTGCTTGGCTGAAGTTAGTTATGCATGTACCAAACTTTCCCACACAACTTGTCGACGAAGCTGAGAAATCTAAATTCGTTACATTGATTATAAGGTAAGGATAAAGAAGGAAATACGATTGTATTACGAGCTGTAACGTAATTGTCTTTTAGGGAAAAAGTCAACAGACGTTTGCTGCAAAAACATCTCAGCGATTTCGCAGTAAAATCGCGAGGCCTAACAGATAAATTTCAGTAGAAACTTCAAATAAGCGCTAATAGAGAAATTTAATTTAAAAAATAATAAAATATACGACTGTACATATTTCCTTTTTGCCAAATTATGTTAATCGTAAATTGAAAAGTCACTAACGGTCGATGTTTGATGTAATAGTGACATGCAAATTTGTTATGCTTTCCCGTGTTAGTATTTGCCGTAATTTTATTGAATTGGGTAGGCGAGATTACTATGAGTCGAGTTAATTTGTTTGATTTTAGATTTATAAAATTATATTTTAAAATAAGTACTGAGTTTATATTTTGTTATGAAAATGATTACAAAACAGCTCAATAAAAAATTTGAAAAATTGTAGTCCTATTACATATTACTTAATATATCATAATTCATAAGTAAATTAATTATTTTATACAAGCAGAAGTTTCATTTATGGAAAAAACTTAAAAATATAATATATTACAACTAAACAATAAACCAAACTAATTGAGGTTTACCATTAATTTTTGGACATGGTTAATTTACAAGAAAATATGAAATTTTCGAGTATTTTCCAAGATAAGAACACCGAATATAATTATAGGAAAGATATAAATAAAAGACATGGGTTATAAATTATTATACTTGTAGCTAAAGTCTGTCTATTGTCAACAGTATACGTTTTTGTAAGAGAGTGCCGTTCAAGGTTCCCAGTTTATGTACATATAAATCTGATTTCTCTGGAATACATAAATTTATGGAGAGTTATTGTGAAAAATGTGATAGTAGCAATTTAGAAAATTTCTTTTCAAATCAATAACAACATAAAAATGCTTTTAATCAATAATATGAGCATAATCTATTTCCTGACTACTTATTTCTTTAACAGTTTCACATATGTTCATCATTATAAGCGTTTTTCGAGTAAATGTTATGTATCACTTAAAATTATTTTATCTACATTACTCTGAATAGCTATGAAATAAAGATAAAAGTTGCGTATAATTGTAAATGCATGATTTTCCTTTATATTCCTGCCAATAATAAAGCGATTAACTTTAAATAAAGAGAAACAAGTGTCACTCTGAACCAGAAAATCGGTATACTGCTTGGATAGTTAAAGGTAAAGTATATGCTTGAGTGTCGTGGATAGATATTTGCATATGTAGATAAGTAGGTTTTAATTTATATATTTCCGCAGTTTAAGAATATCAAATAGTAGCTCTGTATGTTATCTCTATCCATCTAGCAAATTTCCATCCCCTCACATGTGGATGACACGTGTTTAAAATGAAGCATCTACCCTTCGCAAATTGCGAGCTTTTTCACTTTACGGAGTATATCGGTACCCTTATAAATTCTCGACCACATTTTTACCAAATTGTTCACTGCAAATACTGGATTAAATTTTGTAGTTATGGACTTCTTCACTTTACATGGGGCCCTCCTTCAAACTTTAAGACAATCTTCCAATCGGTTCTTAAAGACGCAACCCTAGTATGACCACCGGGAACAAAATGACGCAGATGAATAAGCTACAGATTAAGTATTAAGATAGCATGGACATGGCTTCTTGTGCAAACTGCCGGTTTTGCGACATGGAACCGGAAACTTCTAACTAACGAACTCCGAACTAATTTCTATTATATTCTTTTAATAACTATAATAAGCTTTTATTATTTTTCATGTAATATTGCATTATAGATCAATTAATTTACGATGTCAAGTAGTATGATTGTTATGCACCTAACGGTTGTTTGTAACACCTAAAATAAAGTAAAATATGACGAGTATACATAACAAAATCGATTTCCAGACGTCTATCAGAGTCACGCCTTTGACATTTTCGACTATTGTACATTAATTTTATATGCAATATTTTTTTTTTTAATTTTGCAGGTAGACAGAAATATTTCAAACGCCTTTAGTTCATACAAATTGCGTTCAAACTTAGCACATCCTTGTTTGTTTCAATTAGTAAATGATATAGCGATTGATTTGATTCGTATGACACAATAAAGGTTGCGTCAGGTAAGTCTGCTGGAAATTTACTGAGATAATTCCTGGAAGTTTCCATATAGTTGAATACACTGAAGAGAATTTTTTTAAACATTTCCAAAAAGTTATTATTTTTTTATATCTTTCGTTAATTTTAATTTTTATTCATAAATTAGATATAGTTAATCTTTCTTAAATTTAAATATTTGTGTATTAAAAGTAGTAACACATTTCACTGTAAAAGAGAAGAGAAATAAAAAAAATTAGTCTTTAGTAATAAGGCGCTTTAAGTTTCATATGTACGTATATGGATAATTTATTTGATAATAACTCCTTTTTGTGTACGAATAATTTGTTCTTTTTTAAAAATTACTAACCCATAAAGTATCATAGTCGTTTTTCAATTCAAAACCACGTTTAAAACATGCAATAATCTATTTTCAATACTCTATAGACGTTTATCTTTTAAAGATCCTCTCTTTCCATATCGGTTGATGAAACCGATGCGTTTATCTCTTGCGCTACAAAACTGCACGGAATCAAAGGCATATATACCAGTAAGTAACAGTATATAAGTATACGAGTACATGCACTGCAAACCATATATAAGTTATAGTCAAGCAAGAATTAAGATGATATTTATTTTTTCTTTATTGTAGTTTCATTTTTGACATTGATTAATAACTTGTATCATAAAGTCGGAGCCGTATCGATGTTGTTTCTTCGAATTAAATATTCATATAAATATTAAATACTCATTATAGTGAATCGTATTCAAAACAACATCTCTGTTACACATTTGTAGGTATCTATAGATATATCGTATTACACAAATTTGATATTAAAGTTATACATATGTTCTAATAAATTATAAGTTATTTTTAGTAGAATTATTGTAGACACACCAAAAGCAAAACACTCTTTTTAAAGTGTAATTTTAATTATTGATTTTATTATGCTTGTATTTTCATTTATTTATGCAGCATTAAGCATTTGGTGTGTTTCACACTTAATTCGTAATCTATTACAATGGTAATATTTAAAAAGTAAAATTTTCGTATTATATGGTTATACGCATTAGCATGAATATACTTAAATACGGCGCCATGCATTTGACTTAGATAGCATTTGAAAATCGAAAATTTTTTACATACCATTTTAAACCTTATATCATGCAAAAAAAATTAAAAGAAGAAACGACTGGTTGTTGTTGCTGGTGTTTCTCATGGAACAACTTTTGTTGGTTTCTATTGCAAACACGAATAAGAAGAAAAACAAATTACTTCTTAAAAATTATAGATGTTTTGGTTTCGAATACAAAACGTTATGTTATCTCTGAAACCCAACTGATATATCTTTATAATCTAGTATATATATTTGTATGTTACGCATGTATATTAGATATGTAACGCTATATTGACAATATTTATTTTCAAATTTCAATGAATTAATATATATCTACGGTAAGTATCAAGTTATATATTGCAATAGATAGTGGTTTTTTCTTGTATTGGGTTCACTTGCATTAGTTCCTTTAATATTTGTTCACATCTGGAGGAGTCTTCAAGAAATCGTCTGTCCGCTTGTGTTCGAATAAGGCACGAATTGTGCCACTATCAGCTGGCAAATCCGACTTTCGACGCAACAACGGCTTGTCTTTATTGCGTTCCCCTCGTATCTGTTTGGAATGAGTAGTTTCGCAAGTAGCAAATTTTTTTTTTAGCTATGCTTGAAAATATCGATGCTACAATAATAATTAACTGATTTACAAATACAGATTATATTAACACCACCGTAAATATATACAAATATATACATGTGTTAATGAATGCGTGTAAAGGATTTCCTCTTCGTTTGACTGCAGATAATTGAGTTAGTTGAATCTTTGTGTACAAATTACTACACAATAAAATCAACTGTCTGTATTTAATTCGAATAAAGAATTCAGATTCGAAAATGCCATATATAACTATATATGAATTTTATTTTCTATATATTTAATTTAAGAAGAATTTGTGGTTATAAACTTGTTTAATTTTAGAAAGCCAGACACTTTTAAAAATATGTGCATATAAACTAATATTGCATACTTGAAGTAAGTAGCTAAGCTGTAACATATAAATAACCAACATGCACCCCACAAAAGAACATATTAACAGCTTATAAATGTACATAACATATTTAAATATATACATATAATGAGTAACGAAGATCGATTCGATGAAATTATTAGTAAACTTATAGACATTATGAATACAAAATTGTAGTATGGTGTGTGGAAAATTCGCCTATATACCACCTCATAAATATTTTCAAACAACAACAAATATTTGGCTTACCTCTCTAGTTTCCTGTGCTGTTTGTTGCTGTATCTGCGGTTGTCTGCTTTCTTGTTCCAATTTGTCATAAGTTAGATCACAATTCTCATTCTCTTCAAACTCATTTTGACTACTTGAAATACTTAAATTATCCATTTGGCCGCACATTTTAGGCCATTCAGGATTGCTTTTGGCTAAAGACTCTACTTGCATCCAAAGCTCTTCACGTTGTGACATCTTTTCACGTTCCCTAGTTAGTGAAGTAAATTAATAAAGTTTGTGCATATTTAAAGTATAATAAATATATGAATTTACAGTTGCTTCTCTTGGCGGTAGTTTCGACTACACTCGTCGAAAAGACGCTGATTCATCTCCATGAACAATTTTAGTGCATTATAAATCAGTCCATGTATAGTTTTATTCCAATGCGTTTTTGAATTACGATTTAAAGCCGGAAACATTATCGGCAAAATTATCTGCGAATTGTCTGCTATCAGCGACATTATATACTCGTTATTCCAGTAATAAAGCGCTCGTTCAGCGACCTGAAAATGTGGTGACGACACACATTTGGCGATTTGTCGAAATAATGGCTCCATTACTTTTTGAAATTCAGCCGGTTCGATTACATCAAGCAGCTCCTCCAACTCGTTTAAAAACATTACTTCCTTAGGACTATGCGTTTTAGGCCAAAACTTTAAAAGACTCCTTTTAAAAAAAAGCAATGCACTTATGAAAAATCAATTTGTATATAATATATAGCTTATTCATATTACGAACCTTATGACTGGCTCCGATAAACTTGGATCTTTCTCCAAAAACTGCACAACGCAATAAGTCAATTGCGGATGGTAAACAGATAGGCTTTTCGCTTTGTGCAATGGTAATAAAACTTTCAGCAAAAATTGTTTGTGCTCCTCTTTTAGTGGTAATGCGAAACCATTTATAATACTACCGAGAATTTCTAAAAGTTCAGCAATGCCATTGTGATGCTCGGTCTCATAAATAAAACTATATATACATAAATAACAATACAATATTAAAATTAATTAATTACATTGCATCCATACCGATAAAATACGTTATTGATTTGTTTGCGTATAAATGCTCTTAAACCCAAAAACTTTCCATAGATCCGATGCAGTACAGTCTTAAGGAAGTCACGTTCACGTGGATCCTCCGAATCAAAAAGATCCAACAGCTGCAACACAAATTGGTGATCAATATAACGCTTAGCGATGTTCGGCTGAAAATCTGGTGATTCGAGGAAACGCAAAAATAGTTCGTAGACAAATTGTAAATGGGGCCACGATGATTCTAGCGTAGGCTCATCCTCTTCCGGATCGAATTCAGCGCCGTTGGGATTTGATGATGGTGGTAATGTACGAAATAAATTTACCGCAAACTGTAGAAGAAATCATGTTATCAATCAAATAAACCTATCGTATATAGCAGTACTAACCATATTTATTGCCTCCGGATAAATTGACTCCGTGATTACACCATTCTGGTTAGAGAGATACTCGACCATTTCGTGCAGTGCAGCGCGCTTTACTTCCTTCCATTTTAGATCGCTTAAGGGCTCGGAAAAATCGAAGAGCGTGCAACATTGCCTTAACTTTTGAATCAAAAGTTGTTCACGTTCATTTGCGGGGGTTTCTATGATAAAAACAAAAACAAGGCCGGTTAAAAAGTTCCTTATTACACGTATATACATATACTTAAATAGAAAAACTAGAAAAAAGAATAGTTAAAGTATAATAAACTAATTTATTTACGGTGTATTCAATAAAAAGTGAGTGTCTGTTACGACAAAGTATGTTCTAACTCTCTCAGACCCCTACATGTTATGTATCGATTTCAACTTAATTAAATCATTAATTTTTAAGTACATTTTTATCCCATTACAGTTTATTTCTAATGAGATAACAGTTAAATTCATTCCCCTTTGTGTGCTTGTCTTAGGAAATTACTCAATTGTTTCGAAGCAGTTAAAAGTTATTGTACTTGTAAAAAGAATGAGTACCAATATGATATTTTTATTTAGATTAAAATTTATTTATTTATTACTATTATTAAAATTTTTTCAAAATGACATGTATGCAGAGGGGAGCACAAACAATTATATACACTTTTGTGGGTCGCGTTAAAACTCGCATATACCCAATTCTGCATTCATTTTGTAAAAACTTTAAACATAGAGCTTATTTTTAATACTTAGGTATATTCTTTTTATGGTTTACCCACTACCAAGAATACACTGTTTGAGTAAAATTAAAATTTTTAAGCATTTTGCTCACATTTAGTCAATTTGTTTAAATCAATTTTATAGATATACCAACACACAGATATTATAGGTTGCGCCAGTCCAATATTAAAGTCATTTCTACTTCATTTTTGATATCTGACGTCAGCAAGGAACTATAGAGTTGAACACAATTAAAACTTCCTATAGTTACTTCTCTAAAGATATCAAAGGAATATGTTCTTGAAAATTAGGATAAACTACCAAAACTCTGTGCAAAGAGAATTATGAAAGTCGATCAAATTTCTCCTCATTTGAAGAAGAAGGTGTGGTTTCACCAAAACAATCCTCTGTATCTCAAACCATGGAAAAATTTTCATAAATCTTGCTTTGTATTGCTTCCGCATGATTCATTTTGAAAATTTATATCCGAAAATTTAAAAGAATCAAAGAATTTCTGGTTGTTACTGTAGCGGCAAAAAACATTCCTGAAGTAATTTCGAGGAATGGTGCCAATCTCACAGTCCTTGGCTAAATAAAAATTCGGGTCCGTTTCGGTTACTTAGACCCGACTATCGTAGGTCTTGCCTTGTCTGTTTGTCTAGCTTGATTCAGAAATATCCGAAAATTATTAAATAAAAGTCATTTTAGACTTTAACAGTCTATCTTCTATCACATGCTTAACTCGTTCCGATCCTAAGAACTTTAAACTTAAAATGATTGGTTTCTGTCTTTTTATTTTAAATGAAAAACTATAGAAGCGCTTATTTACCAAGTCAATTAAAAATAAAGAAAAAAACAGACTTGCGGCATAACCTTGGACTTGAAAATCATCAGTGTAAAAATATCTATCCAAATGTCTTTAAAAGTATTATAATGTAAATATGAGATACGACAGAAGCAATTGAGCGACAGGCAAGTAGCAAGTAAACGAAATGCCAAGAAAATAATCACAAGACATGTGGGTATGTACATATGTATGTATACCGCATGGAGAACACGTAAAAGTCTTCTTCTTCTATGGCTATATTCATGATTTTAATGATTTTACTTTTTTGTTTGTGATATTGAATATCAAGATATTGACATTATATTATAACTAGGACCTCAGCATAAGGCAAATAATGACAACACATAAAATACTTATGAGTTTGTCTTAAAAATGATTTGTATTAAGTTTTAAAAACACAGCATAATTGACGAAAAGTTTCATTCCTTTGACTTTTTATGTGACATAATAACCGTGATATTTACTCACGAGTCTTGATAGCCGTTTGAGTTGAGAGAATTCTCAACCATTGGTAAGGCGAATGTACGCGCTCATTTATTGTGGGTCTGTTTTGTTTTGTTTATTTGCCTATCCATGTATTCCCATTCAAATATCGGTGCCAATGCGCTAATTTTAAGACGCCAAAATATATTGCAAAATTGCAATTTAGCGTTGATTTCTACCGGTTGCATTCTCAGCAATTGGCAAGAGCTTTATAAAAAAATTAACAAAAACATTGCGCTAATTTGTTGCCTTGCCGCAGTAGCATGCTTGCAACTTTTGGCTCTTTATTTAGATATAGCGATTGAAAGAAAAAACTAATACTATCGCATGACGATCGACTAAAAGCAAAGTTTGCCAAACGCTTAGTGCTATGTGTATATTATAGGCAAAATTACTCAGGAATTAACTGGGAGAATATACAATTTTATTTCTGAGAATACTATGAATATAAGTCAGTCATCATAAGGAGGTCTAAACAATCAAGATAATCGTCGTGGCTTTTAAAATGCTTCCATACACTATATATAATCAGATACATTAATAATATTATATATTAACTATATAAAGCACATAGATCCATATTTATGGTGATTTTGTTTAGTTTTGGAATATCTTTTGCTAGATGTCTTCATACTAGCATCCGTCCTACTAAATAAGGAAATACCTAAATATAATGTGATTAATTCTGCAATACCCTTTAAAGCCCTTAGCTTTTTCCTGATCAATCCTGAAAAATGTGCTGAAAGTCTACGTATTAGTTTTTTTTTAATTTTTCGACAAAGATCAGTCATTTAAATAGCATCGAGACACTTAAAAAACTTAATATTTGCGATAAATATTTGAAAAGCCAAAAATTATTATCTAATATTTCTTGTAATTAGTAAATATAAAAATATAACTTATATAAGAAAAGTTTACATCCGCGCTATGTACATATATATTAAATAATAATAAACATACAATTAATAAATTAAAAAACATTTTTAAGTATTTTTCATCAACAAAAATTATAACCAACTTATTATTTATTCAGTAATGTTTTTATTTCGAAAAAACCAATGTTACAATAAATATGTAAACGCCATGACAATTTTTAAAATAAATTGAAATACACGATAAAGATAATTATTACCAAAATGAAGTGCGTGTAATGAAACCATGAAATCAAGAGGAAAGTGGTGACATTTCAGTAATAGAGGGAAGCATATAAAAGAAAAGTGGTTGATAAGCACCTCGTAGGAGCGGCAGAGGTGTGGCCGTCGATGTTGTGGATGGTGAATGGAATAGATTGCGGTCTCTTGCGCGTCCAGGACTTCCAGTGATTTGTTGTAAAGTTTGTGGCGATAGGATTCCGCGGCCACTTGTGCTGTCCTTGCTACAGTTATTATTATCAACACCGTCAATTCCGCCGTTACAAGTATTGTTACCAACACCGGTGCTCATGGTATTGTGCGCTTCGTCGCCATTTTGAAAATGGGACGAATTAATATTATTTAATTTTGCTGTTAAAGATGTACTATTTCCGCTGCATAATGAAAGTTCGTTTTTACCGGCGTTATTGTTCGCTGATCCACCAATTCCCAACGATATACTAATACCACTAACGATATTTTGTGCCACATTTGCGCTGCCATTTCCTGCAGGATTTGTCGCTTGTCCCGTCGCCACAGATGCAGCCGAGTTTCCAACACTTTTTGTGGCATTGAGAATATTTTTGATTGCGGCGGCTGCACTAATCGACGACTGATTACCAGCAATCCACGAAAGGTTGTAAATGTTAAATATTAATTTTGAATTGTGTAGAACCGTCAAAAGATGACGATGGTATAATAATGGTGATGGACACATACATGATTTTTTGCCAGTGGTCGGTAAAATGTCAAAGTGGTATGCATTATGATGTTTGTAAAATGTAATATATGCATCGATTCCGAATAGATAGTTTTGTTTTATTAATTGGTTGGTTAGGAGAGATTAAGTAATATATTAATATAATTTTCTCTTAAATGAATTTCAAGTTATAAAGGGGATGAGTATAAAAAGCGGCATGCGAAGTATATTATGACTATATCTCTTAAAACTAAAGTAGGAAATAATTTCTCAATCATTTTTCAATCATTGTATTTACGTATCTTAGTCCACCAATTAATTTACTTCTGATTCTAATATTTCAATCATACAACAAATAAAGAGTCATACAAACAGCTGAAGCTTGGCATTTAGGATGCTCATAACTTTATACTACTTGTATTATTATCTGATATGCTACTTTACAACACGTGTTTGCTTCTGTTTTTACTTTCTATAAACTAGTTTTAACATATTAGGGAAAAATTACTCAACTTTGCTCCACTTAATACATATCTGGAAGCATTTCCTTTTTTTTCTAAATCTAACTATTAAAAATTTTCAAAAACAACAGCATGCATATTTACTGGGATTCAGTTTCGTCATCTATTTCAACAAATGCATTGAGTTCCTAAACTGGATGTTGATGATTTTAATTCTCTATTGGTTAAGGTTATAATGCCATTGCGAAAGGAATTTAAGGAGGTTTTTTAACATACATATGTACTTACTAAAGCTATGCAATAACAGTTAAACAATGAGTTGAAGGATTTCGATTAAAGTATTTTAATTACTAAACTAGAGTGAAATTATTAAGTAACTGCATAATTTAGCATCTTTTTAATGTTTGCATTAGGGCAACTTTGAAGTAAGTACCGAGCAATTTTATTATTAATCACAATACTAAAATAATGAAGTAATTTACTTTTACATAATTGTACACAAAAAATTAAATACTCAATTCTTATCATAACCGTAGTTGTTACATATGTACGTATGTATTTTCTGATAGATTAAATATAAATGAAATATCAATCAAACCTTATTATTAGTGGTTAATGATGATGAGGCAGCCGTTGAAAGCAGTGAAGTAGCCGAGGTGGCCGCTGAAAAGTGCTGTGTCAGTGTCGCAACCAGTGAAGATGACGTTGTCGTCGTTGATGAGGTGACAATGGCAGTGCTGATGCTATTGGTGGCAACCCCGCCAACGACAACACCGCCAATGCCACTACCACGCATTCCACCAACAACTGGCGTACTTGTTCCGGCCGAAATCGATATACATGCAGATGACGATGAGGAATATGAGGATGTGCTGTTGGAAACGTATGTAGAGGCTACGGTATTGGGATTATAAGTATATGTTGACGAAGATTTGTTGCTTGTGTTGTAAATAGATGCAACGGCAGCGGAAACTATACCTGAGCCAATAGAATTTGTTGTTATAGCTGATAACACGTTGCTGCTTGTTGTAATTGATTGCGATGCTACCACTGTTGACTGTATTTCGACCTTTTGTCGTTGTTGATGCTGTGACATTGTTGAGGTAAGACAATTGTGATTATTAGCCAAATGTGTTTCAGAAGCCGACGTTTCGTCAACTAGAAATTTCGCTTTGATTTCATTAATGTTAGTGAAATTGAATCTTAAACCGTTGTTTGTTACTACAATTCCTTTCTTTGTTAAGTCACCGCTAACAATGTGTGGGCTAGCGCTGTCTTTATAACTGTTCGCATTTGATAAATGCGGTCGATTTATGTAAGAGTCGTTTTTTTTGCTGGCCAACTGATCAAGTCCACTGTGAATTGACGGCGACTTGGGTATACCTAAGCCATAATAATTTAAACTAGCTGCTGGAAGTGTTGAGGTGGATGTCACTGCCGAAGTTCTTGTTGTTGAGTTGGATGCAACACATCTTTTAATAGACACCAATGTCGGGTTTTCTAGCTTTTCTGTTAAAGAGCTAATTGTACAGCCTATAGTTTGATTTTTTTTGTCATTAATGTTAGTTCCGTTTTTTTTAATATGCTGGATTTGATGATTATGACTCGATTTCACTGAATCGGTAGATACAGTAATTGAGGTTGATGTAGTGGAGTCACCCCCACACACAGTAGTCGCTGGTTTTAGATCACTACCTGTATGTCGAGTTTTTGTTGAACATAGTTCGGATTGCGGCACGTGGGATTGTTGCTCACAGTGTTGTTGCGATAGTTGCTTAAAACCGGCTGAGTTGCCAGCATAGTATTTAGCATTGAATACCATTTCATATCAAAACTGTTGCTGATTTGATATTAATTCACATTGCGATTAAAGAACACTTTAATACAATTTCGATTTTTATACTAGGCGAAATTTTTTTGAAAATTTAATACTGAAGAAACTTTCATTTTCCGCTACTGTATTTTTGCATCCAGTTATTATAATTTCACTTTTCTTAGTAATATTGCGATAATTTACAAAATTTTAGATGTTTTGAATTTAACTTTTTGCAGCACTTATAGTCACCTAATATTCGCATAGCAATATTTGCATTTAATTAAGTAGAAATTTTCGACATTCAAATCAATTTTTTTTGTAAACATTATTTTATATTGTGTATCCGTATATATTAAATGAATACATTGCAAAAATAAACAAATATGTATGTATGTACATACTTGTATATATGTATGTGAAATAGTAATATCCCTGCTAAACAAAAAAAAAAGAGAATGCTAAATTAAAGGATATTTCATTATATTTAGGCAGTATGTATATATGGTATGTACATAATTAATTAACTTTCTATAAATCAGGCAGCAAAGAAATAGTTGGGTTCATTTCATAAGATTTAAAATAGCGCCAATTTAAAAAGATACTTATCTATATTTACATATAAATATGAAGTTACAAGTACGTTTATGGAATAATTGACATAATTAATATAGTAGCTATAAAAACTATGGGATTTTATGATTTCACAGGGTGGCACAAATGCTTTAATACAAAATTTCAAAACAGAAATATATACGAATGTGTATATGCATTCAAATATACATATGTAGGACCCAGTTCATAAGAACATGAGTGTTATTAAGGAAAGGTGTTTAATGACGTAGTTTTAAAAGAAGACTTCGAACAAGAAGAATTCCGAGCAATTTTATTGTATATAGAGTGTATCAACAGGTAAATGGGTAGAGTATTATGTATTGTTATAACAGTGAATGCTATACACATTTATCATTCATAAAATACCAATTGCTAGACTAGCAGTGAGTCACTTAGTATCATCCTTTTAACTAAGGTCAAACCAATTATATACAGTGCAAATGTTGAATGGTTTGATTTTTCACTATGTAATTCGTAAATATATTACCAATTGGATATATTACATATGTACATAGATACATACTCGTATATACATAGAATACATACTTATACACTTTTACCCTAGGCAGTAGTATAAAAAATCATTCAAGAAAAAATTAGTATTCAATTATTTAAACTATGTATATTTTTATACCAATGTACATACATGTATGTACAATTAGTGTATGCATATGTTTTTGAAATTCTTGGTTTGTAGTTATTTTTGTTCAATTTCTGCCGGCACTTTTGAATATGACTGAACACCGCACATCATATCATTCAATAACATTAAAATTAGAACTCCGGGACCCACGACCGGAAAATTCGAACACCAGAGCGATCAGTATAACAAAATAGGAATGCCGAAACAGTTGAATCATATTTAATACGCAGTAATTTAGTATGGGTTCCGTCATATAAATAGGTATATTTATTTTCGCCGCAACACCAACCATTAACCAACCCCTGATAGGTGTTGGCCATCAATTGATCTGTGTGTTCAATGTGTAACATTTCTTCTTCATTTACTGATACTATTGATTTGTTAAATTCAATTAGTTATCGCACACTTAAAAAGTCCCTAAATTCCTAGCCAGATTGCTATTACGGGCCTAAACTGTTAATTAATAAATATACTTTGTGACTTCAGCCAACCGCAGAGCAAGAACACTGTGTGTTCACTAACGCGCTCTGTATTGTACTTGTCGGAAAATCAATATGATTTTCCATGTTACTCCCTTTATAGAAACAAGGGAGAAGTTTTTTGACGTCGCATATAAATAAATTCATAGACATCGTTATATGCATGTGCACGAACATATTCAATGTGTACACTCAAGTAGGGAGAGTCTGGAAGAGAATAGTGCTCTCACACATAACAGTTTATTAAAAGGATATCCTAAGGATATTGTAGACGAGAGCATGAGAGAGAACAATACAATGATGTTTTTATAATTAAAAAATTATATATTAAAATGTATTTGAAATAAATGTTTGGTTTAAACTGAAGAATATAAAAATAATGTATAAATAAATTTTTTCCAATACAACATTAGTATAATTTCGTAAATTTTGTGCCAAAACTTATTTCTTGTCATACATATTTGTTATTTAGATATTAAAGTGGAATAAGTGGTAAATTACAGGGATTTTAGAGCCTTTGCTCCAATATATATATATGGACTTTACGAATAACTAGGAACTTATTTATGTGTAGGAGCTAAATTAGTTGTAAAGAAAGTCATATCCTTCGAACGTAACAATTCCGAAATGAAATAAAACTATAAAAAAACTGAAGTACAATTAAATGAAGTCAACGAAGACTTAGGTACTTATGCACCTATTCTAAAAACTCCCCCGGCATATTAAAAAATAATTAATATTTTAAAACCTAAAAATAACATACATAGTGCCGGTTCATACAAGAACACTTTTGTTGCCGCTGTTCGTAGCTTGTAGGTGAGGGGGCGACGAGGAAAAACGAAGGGCACCGAGTTGTTTGTGCAACAACACACTTTGTGTTATTATTCGTAACAGTAGCATTCCATAGTATTTTGAAATTGCCCAACTCGAGTCGCCCATGCGAACATCAAAATAGAATGGGCAACAAAAGTTTTTGTGTATAAACTCAGACGCACATAGTATATTTTAAATACTCGTATACGCACATGTAATATAAAGGTATTCCAAATTTTATGCGTAATTGCTTCTTTCTCGGTGTTTACTTACTTTCATTGAGAGGGCTCAAGGCTGTTAATTCACAATTTTTTGTAACATTGTAACGGGAACTACTTTGGCGCTTCTCTTTTTTGACAATTGGCGTTGCTGATAAATTTAAGCCTTTGGTGATTGGTGTCGGTGGTGGACCATCGCGGGGAGGTGTGTTTTTATTATCCTTATTAGCCTGGAAAATGAAATACAGCAACAAAAAAAATTTAATAAAATGAGTAAAGTGTATATATACATACCAACATACACATAAAAAATATATTATAAAAACTCAATGTCATAAACAAAAGCATGCGCAGTTTGTATCAACATTTGTACTACTTATGGGTAGAGTTACCAAATACAAGTGATGCCTTATGATTGCCGAAATTGTCATAGAATCTTCAAGCAGAGTACTAGCATCTAATTGTATGGCAAGGATTTAATAATCTGGATTTAATTTAATCTGATTGATTTACCTTAGTTCTTGCAAATCCTTGCCTCTTTAGTCTTGCTGTCTGTGAGATTTTGGAAATCATTAAAAAAAATTGTAATTTGTTAAAATAATTAAATAAAACTAAAAAAGAATTGCGACTTTTAGACTTATAACGTCAAACGTTCGAAGAACTGCACTTTTTTTATATAATGGAATAATGGACAAGTGGAATGAAATTTATAAAAAAATAGCAATAACGCTTGTTATTCATTATTTTTACTAAATACGAAAATAGTTCGCTTTTGCATCTTTAACATTATTAATTAAGGAAAGGAGTAGACGAAGGTTAGGTATGAAATCATTTATCGAATACTAAATATATTAGGAATCCATTTCTTCATTTTTGGAATAAATCCATTCCACTAAGTCACCTCGCATTTTGCCCGATATACATACATACCTAGTATAAAGTAAAACGAAAGACGGGAATCATTATGTTGAGTGTATGGGAGATACGGAAACATATGAACCAGATGGACAACACAACTTATAACTTTTTTATCTCAAATGTTGGGATGGACCGATTTTACATATTTTTGCAATAAACTATGCTTAAAAAATATGTTCATTTAGTTTCATTAAGATACCGCACAACTTAACAATATATTTGATATGTGAGGATAGGGAAAGGTATAGAGCGATTTTAACTAATCTTAAATTAGAGTTGCCAAATATAAGAAGAACTACATGAGATAGGTTTTGTTCATTAATGTTGGTATTAACTAAAAAAAAAACCAAATACAGGCAGCGACTATTGAAAATTTGTAGCATGAAGATATATTCATCATCTTTCAATTATTCTATTTTTATAAAGAGCAAATAAAAAATTGTATGTTGAACTTGAAAAAAAAATCGCTTGGGCATACGAATTGATAAAAATATTTATGGAGATTATTGTACCATATGAATCGTACTCAAGTTTATACGTGGTTCAGACGATTTAAAATTGCTCGTGAGGATTTAAATGACGACCGAGGGCCGGGTCGTCCAGAAGCTAGTAATCGTGCTGCATTGGTGGAAAAAGGATAAAGGCTGAGGAGTTCCATACGAGTAAAAACACTGTTTGCATAATTTTGATTGAAGATTTGTTCAACACAAATTAAATGAAGACAAAAGAGTGAGCGAGTTTATAATGAAAAATCGGATTTCTCTTCGTATTCACCTGATCTATCACCATTTTCTATTTCCGAAACTGAGAACCAACATGAAAATAGCATTTTATGATGATATATCTGCCATGCAAGCAGCCGTAATCGAGGTGCTGAAGAAAATTCCTATAAATCACATTAAAAAACATATGCATGCACTAGTTGACCATGGGAACTTTTCAGATCATTTTTCAAGCTGAGGTGTATGCCATCAGTATGTTTAAGAAAACCTATTGTCTTTCTCAGGGAGTCAAGCAACAGAGTGGCTATGAATAGGAGAGGAAAGGGCCGTGCAAAGTTGTTTCTGGGAGAGTACAATACAAAATTGTTTAAATAACAAATTGTCATAAGGTATATCATCTGACGGAATTGGGATTCTGTTTACAGATAAATGTCGGCTGTTCATACTCCTTGAATGCACCGCAATTGCAAGCAAGAGTCAGACTATTGGAGCAACGAATCCTTGAGAGAACATTTCACATCCATTATTCAGGAGCGCTGTTTAGCCTCTTTGTACAACCGGTTAAAATGAAGTTATGTGATAAAATGAGAGGACACAATAGACCACTGGTCGCAGTGTAATTCTCAATTTTAATCTAATCTAATATATATATATATATGTATATATCAGATTTTTTTTATAAATTTGACATTGTACTTTGCTTGCCATTGCTTTAGCATTTTTTGAGATATGTACATGCATTAAACTTATTTGAGGACTTTTCAAAGGATATACTTGACCCCACTGCGACCTCATCTTGTTTGGCAATGCTTTAGCATTTTATGAGATATGTACATACATTTAACTTATTTGGGGACTTTTCAATTTTGTAGCTTAATTCGTAAATAAGTTATGCCATTTACTGTTTTTATGATATATTTAATATAGGAGTTACTGCTTTTACGAACGTACAGGCTGACAGATATTGTATCGTTATTTGATAACTGTGTGATCATAACTGTTATACTCTGTGCAACACGCTACGAGAGTATAAAAACAATAAATATTTGATATTTTTATTGTTTTCTGCAGCTATAATAACAAAAAAAGTCGGGTATATTAAGTTTGCCCAGAAGTTTGTCACACCCAGAAAGAAACTATAAAATAAATATTAGTACGAGGTGTGTTCAAAGGGAAAGGTGAATTTTGAATTCTTTTGAAAAGTACTTATTTATTCATCAGAATCTATTTTGTCCCCTTATTAGGGTGATTACTTTGCCCTTGGATAGAATACACTTGCGCCAACGAAATTTCTAATCCTGGAAGCACTTCTAAAATACGTTTTTCGGTATGGCCATCAGCTCTTTCTTCGATTCTGTCTTGATCTCTTTTCATTGGTTTCTTCAGTTTCGGGAATAGAAAAAAGTCGCAGGGATTCAAATCTGGTGGTTTGAGCAAACCCGAATCGTTGTTGACGTCATTCAACAACTCCTGAGCCATACTAAGCGACATTGCTTTTGTTCAAAATTTAGCAATTTCGGAACAAACTTTGCTGCCATACGATTCATGGCCAAAACATTCGAGAAAATTTAATGGCATGAGCCGATATGCCAACATCCTCTGCTACTTCCTTAATAGTTATTCGACGATTTTCGAGAACAATTTTTTTCACTGTTTCGATGTTTTCTTCGCTTTGTTGACGTGGTCGCACCTCCAGGATGCTCATCGTCATCAACATCTTTTCGGCCTTCTGTATAGCGCTTGTACCACCTATGAACACTTTTTTGAGACAAAGTGGACTCACCGAATGCCACAGTCAATATTTCAAGTGCCTTGGAGCACTTTATTCCACTTTTAACGCAAAATTTAATACATATTCTTTGATCCATTTCTTTCAAAAGTCAAAAATTGAATGCTAATGCAAGCACATGATAAACATATGTTTCCGATTATAACATTATTATCGGTAATCGAATGTACGGAGCCCGTAAAAAAATCAAAAGTCACCTTTTTTTGAACACACCTCGTATATATAAATAATAAGCGTGATGAGCTGATTCGAATTAGCATGTCTTCCTGCATATACGCGAACTAGTCTATCAGTTTTTAAGATATCAATTTGAAATTTTGCACACGATCTTCTCTTCGTAATAAGCTCGGAACTGCCGATATCGTACCACCATAGGATATAGCTGCCATACAAACTGTCCGTTCAATATTAAGGAATTTTTTGTATTTGTGAAGGGTATTATACCCTGAGCAGCGTATATTAAGTATGCCATGTTTGTAACACCCAAAAGGAATTGTCAGAGACGCTATAAAGTACAATATATATTGACCATAAAAAAACCTGTTCGTTCATTTGTCTGTATATACATATGCAAATTAGTCTCTCAGTTTTTGGGATAACAATCTGAAATTTTTCACCAGTCTTTTCTCATTAAGAAGCTGCTCAATTGTCGGGATGGCCGATATCAGACCACTTTAGCGTATAGCTGTCATACAAACCGAACGATCGGAATCAAGCGCTTGTTTGGAAACTTTTTTATTTGACGAGATATTTTCTTGAAAATTTGCATGGGCTATTGTTTAAGGCAATAATGCAATATCCGAAGAAATGGTTCAGATCGGATCTCTATAGCATATAGCTGCCATACAGACTGAACGATGGGAATCAAGTCCTAGTATGGAAAACTTTTTCATTTGACGAGATATCTTTATTAAATTTAGCATGAGTTATTGCAGGCAACGGTGCAATCTCCGAAAAAATTGTTTTGATCGAGTCTCTATAACATATAGCTACCATACAAACTGACCGATCAAAGTTTTTGTAATGAACCTTTTGTATTTGTGAAGGGTATTATAGCTTCGATATAAACCGAAGTTAAAGTTTTTTCTTGTTTTTATTATTAAGCATTACATATGTAGGTATTCATAGCGATGTCGAAGCAATGATACTTATATAGAAATCAAAATTGGAAATAATGGGCGAATTTGTGATTTATGGGTTATATGATATTGTTTCTGGACAAACAAAACAAAACAATTTGTTTCACCTCAACAGTTTCCCTTAAAAGTACATTTAATTAAAAAAAATGTTTTTAATTGATTTTAGCGAGACCGTCCCTTAATTACTCATTTACAGTTACTTGGTCGAAATTTTTAAAAGGATTATTCGTCTTCACCTAAAATTAATACGTACATATATACTCGCATATGTACTAATATACAGGGAACCAAAAAAAACTTGTACAGGGCGATGATTTAACTTTCCATTTCAACTTATCTGCTGAACTATAAAAACTTTTGAGTTGCATCCAAAAGTGTAGAAAAGGCCGTTTTAATTGAAATTAATTTTTTAAAATTTAACACTCTTTAAGGAAAATACTTTGTATGTGCACCTTTATTATGGTTTGCAGTCTTACATTCATAGAATCCACCAAATTTTGTGTAAGTTCAGGAGGTATATTTGTCCATATTTTTTGAAGAGCAGTCTTAATCTCATTTTTGCTATTAACTTTTCGCTCTCCTAACTTCGTCTCCATATAGGTCCGCAGAGGTCCAATGGGATTGAGGTCTGGACTCTACTGTGGGAGCACTTTTTTCACGTTGTACAACAACCATTTCTTAATCGCTACATCAGAATGTTTAGGGTCGTTATCTTGAATAAAGCAATAGCCACCATTTATATTGAATTGCTGACAACTTCTTCTAACTCTTTGACTTTACTTTCAGCCTGGGACGTACAAATAAAAAAATAAATAAAAATACGAAAAATACATAATATTCGCATATTGTTACTCTTGGCTGCAACTTAAATAGTTTAAGGGAACAGTACCTTCAGAGTCAAAACATCTCTCTGTATAAGTTTTTTTTTTGGTTCACTGTATTAATTGTTATTTGATTTATTGTGTACATAATTAAAACCATGTCATCAAAAAGAAAATGGTAAAGTTATTGACTACTACTGAATGCACATACATATATCATGCGTTTACATAGGATAAGAAATTAAAAACAGACATACTTTTATGTTTTACCGATACAACTTTTCAACAACAAATCAAAAAATGTTAGAAATAAACAAAATCCAAGTGCTCAAGGTAAGGTAACTTCAGTTGTGAATAAATAATTTTGTATTACATTAATTACATGTTTTAGTTTAAATGTGTCAAATTCGCCCTCTTATAGAATAGCGAAAAACTCACCTCGCCAATATTTTGGATCGCCGCTGCTGATGCCGCCGTTAACATTGTGGAATTGGTTGTAGGCGATGATGTCGATACAGGTGTGCTAGCATTGCTACTGCACCCTGTTACGGCGATTGGTAACTCCACTGTTGTTAGTGACGCTGATGATGAGGAAGATTTTGCCACTACAGTTGTTAATATATTATTACTATTATTCTCTTTGATTCCGTTAGTTGTCACTGAAGTTGTTGTTGTTGTATTATTATTATTATTATTATTGTTAACAATGCCGTCTGTCTGTTTTATATCCGATGTTGACGTCGTTGCTGCCATAATACCACCTGCTGCTGACGGCGTCGTCGGTGCTGCTACCGTTTTTGCAGTATTATCCATAATATAACGTCCCAGCTAGACCAGCTAATGCTGCTAAAAGCGAATTCTCTTTTCACTAGTATCGTCGTGACGATTTCGTGGACAAAGACGGGTTTATTGATTGTGCAGTTGATGGATATGATGATGACGACGGCAACGACAACGGCGAATATTACAGAGCTGTTGTTAGCGTTAAAAACTTTGAACAATTTTTACGACGTAACAGCGACGACAACAGTAACAAAAAAAAAAAAATTACTTAACATCATAAACAACACAAGTGTATGCTCATATCTTGAACCAAAAATGCACCATAACGGCCGACTGAATATCAACCAACTAGCATTAAATACACTACGACTAACGGATATTTAAAAAGTTGAATTGTAAAAGTAATAAATGAAGATAGTCATTTCCATAAATAACGAAATAAGATTATCCGAAGTGTGTACGAGAGAGACTGCGTATTGTGTTGTTAACCGTTGACATAATAATGTGAGAAGAATATATAAACAAAACAGAGTATCTCACACATTCGTCGTGTACTGGCCAAACAGGTGCGATCTTACGTATCGTATAACCTCTTGGACACAACACTAAGCTCAACTCTTTTTAACCCGCCAGAAATTAATGGTCATATATGTACATATATATGTATATATGCATATAAATAGGTATTTTATATGTGCAAGCAATAACTGAAATAAGCAGCAAAGTATTACAAACGACTCATTGATTACCTTCTACATCGCATCGAACGCTGCCATGTTCATCATTTGGTTTATACATACATACAGATGTATGTTTCAGAATGGGTATCCATGTCATATTGTTTGCTATTTCCTTAACCTATCTATTAGCTTCACATTATTGTAAGCATTCTAGCATTGTATCTGCATATATATATGTTTGTACATTAATGCAAACATGCATAAGTATGCATTTTTATAAGCCATATGTAGATACCTATAAATGTAAAGTATTTGTTTTACTTCTAAGGCTGAGAGAAACCCCAAAAGAGCACAAAAATATGTGAACCTACATATGAATTTGCTACATTTATCGATGTATACACATATATGTATAATATAATATACCATAGGATCTAGATATCCGTGTTATGAAGCATTTCACAATTACTGCATACATACATATGCACATATATCCAATGTGTACTCTAGTTGAATATATGGTTCCTGTACGAAGTTTGCATGAATTTATATACTCGAAAAGTAAAATATTTTGTCACCTGCAATATTAATACCAAAAAGTCAATTATGCCAGTTCCAAAATTTGGTTTCCATTGCTAAAAGTTTATGGCTTTAAAGCTTGTGCAATATTTAAAAAAGCGATGTGAGAAATCTCCACGCCCAGATGAAGGGAAAATTGACCCTTTTCCTTCAGTCGAACGCATATGGTACTTGTTAATTCTTTCGGATTTTAAGCTGACGTCGTTAAACTACAAACATATGTACATATTAATTCTACCAGCAATATATGTATATAAACTATAAAGTATGACTTTGTCAGAAGGTCTCGTAGCAAAAATAGCGGGTGAGATAAATAAGGGATACTACCTTACTGCTGCAATAGGATACCAAACAATGATTATAACACACATAGTTTGGCCGGCTGCGGGAAAAATCTGAATTGAAAACTTAAATTAAAATCGAATGGGCTGTAAGCAAAATACAAAACTGTAACAATCCGTTTGTTGCACATTTTGTTAATACAGTTTATTAAATATGCACAAATATTAGGCTGATTACTTTGCCCTTGGATAGAATACACTTGCGCCAACGAAATTTCTAATCCTGGAAGCACTTCTAAAATACGTTTTTCGGTATGGCCATCAGCTCTTTCTTCGATTCTGTCTTGATCTCTTTTCATTGGTTTCTTCAGTTTCGGGAATAGAAAAAAGTCGCAGGGATTCAAATCTGGTGGTTTGAGCAAACCCGAATCGTTGTTGACGTCATTCAACAACTCCTGAGCCATACTAAGCGACATTGCTTTTGTTCAAAATTTAGCAATTTCGGAACAAACTTTGCTGCCATACGATTCATGGCCAAAACATTCGAGAAAATTTAAATAAGGAAACTCAATTTGGAGATTCGGCAAATTGTAAACCAGCATAAGCGGACAAAATGGGACCGGGTTGAAATTCAATGGCCATGATCTTCAAACAGTTTCTGCTGGGATATTTTCGTAGAAACCACCCCTGCAGTCGTCTGCTTAAAGCCCAACCGCCTCCTGGGAACATCAAGAGGTCCTTCCTTGATTACGTCGACGACATTGGAAAGTACGCCGACCAGACTTCGGACGCAACGAGCTTTAGACATGCACTGACTGCCATTCACACACTAACCACCTTTTGCATGCCCAACGAACCCCACACATCTAACACCCTTTTCCCTATGGTCCGACCCCGTCGAAACAGCTCGTTTCCTGGGCCTCCCGTTAGATGACCTCGACGACAACCAAACTGAAACTTACCACACAAGCGGGGATTAGCTAACCGTTACAACAACAACAACCCAAGCCGTTATACTATTACAAGTATGGTTATATCTGAATACTTGTTCACTCTTTCTATTTATCTGCAATACTAATAAGAATTTACATTTCAAACTAAAACATGCATTGCTGGCAGAATTAATAGGGACATCAAATTAATTCAAAGCGTAAAAACAGTTTTTATCACCATTGGTTTAAATCACAATTCACTGTTGTTGTAACGATTTTAATTTCCACAACAACCGGTTCTACGATACCGGAATTGACCTGGATTTTAGCCGGCCAAGCGCTGTTATTTCGAGGATCTACCCCTATCTGTTTGGATCGGTAAGTAATCACAAGCCATTGTGCAACGGAGTTTATTTACTTTGTGTTTGTTACGTTTTCTGGTAATTATTTCTAGAATGACTACGTTAATGATATTTTGTTTCAGTTGACAGCGTTTAGGTTAGTACTATTTCTTCAGTTATGATAAATAAATAAATAATAATCTTGGTTTTGTAATAAAAGGAAGAAAAGTTAAAATGGGCCGCCCCGTGTATTGCAAGTCTGCTGAACGGAATATTATGATATGTGATACTATACAAGAAAAGGAAAAGTATGAGTGGAAAATGGGTAAAATTATGGACCGCTCTTAAACCTGGGTATTTAGTGTTCTTCAGAACGTGAAAAAGCCCGACAGGAAGGAAAAACTAAACTTCAACCCGCTTCAACAAAATGTTTTACTGTACATATTGAATAATACAGTACTTAGTTTCCTGTTCCTACTTTTTGCTACTCTGAATGAAGTGTATTGATTTTTTATTTTGTTTACATTGATAATAATGTTAAATAAAGAAGGTATAAAATTTTGAATAAAATATATGTTAAAATTCGTCCATACACAAAAATAAGCTACAAATACCAAAAACATTGTTAAAGAAATCCGTCTCAGATAATTCTGTCACCAATGAATGTATGCATGCTTTAGACATGTGCTATATTGATCGACTTCAGCTTTAGCTTTTATTTAGACTTTGTGATATCATAATTAGTTTACTATGATTTATTGTATTGTTGGAGGTAGTTGAATATAAAATCCTCATATACATATTTATGTATCCATATTATTTTAGTTATTTAATTTACAAATGTATTTGCCAGTAACTTTAAAACAACTTTTTGTCGAGTGTATTTCTAGTTCTTTCACTTGTCTAGAAGAATTCCGTAAATGCAAATGTTTGTCTATATGTTCATTTTTTATTATACTATTATTTGTTGTTTTTACTACTACTGCATTTCTATAGATTTGCTTCCTTTAGAATTTGTTTATAAGAATTATATCACACATTAACATTCACAATCGCATTCCGCTATAACACATATATTTTTACAGGTCTCTTATTTTATTTTTAATTATGCATTCACATTCGCAGAACATTAAGTTTAATTTTTGACATTTTGATGAAGATGTGAGGTTATTTCTGCAAAGATGAGAAAAAGAAAATAACAAGACTTTTATTAGAAATAATACTCAATATTGTTAGTTAAAACTAAAGAAGGTCTACCATAAATTTGACTTGGTTTATTAATAAAATACAAACAAATATCCTCCGTTTAAAATAATAAAATTGATCGTTTATCTATTGTATTATATCAATTTTCGAATATTTTAGTATTGCTTTAGAAAAAAAATTTAAAGACTTTCTTATTTAGTCATTTGAGTTTAATTGTGTATATTAAACTGTTGGATTATAAAATGTGAAATGTTCTAAGCTTTTATCTATGAGAAATAAGAGATCGTAATAGGTAATCGTAATAGACGGATTTCAACAACGATTACAATTATAATAGCACTAAATAATGCATATATTGCAAAGTTCAATATATGGCAATTATAACAGATGACACTAATCTGTTGAACGGCCGAACAAAAATATATTCTTGTAGGCGACAAAAAATCGTCATTGACCTTTTGGCGATATTATCTTTACAAAGGTTTGGTAAGATACACCACATCGACATCACACCCATGTTGCTGTCGCAATAAAAAAACAAATTGAGTGTCAATATGCGGGTTGACATCATGTGGATTTGATTGGTAAAATAACCAAACAATGTATACTTCCTGCTGCTGATGTTGCATCAGCATCTTTAACATTGGACACAAAATTCTAACAGAAATATTATGGTTCATTACTTGTATTACGTTAACGAATGTCATGTTTGATTACCTAGGTTTGGAGGTTGAATGAATGTTTGGGATCTTAAGTAGGATTTATCAGACCCTAGGATGTATATAAAGATTGTCGTGCAATTCACAGGAGTGACAAAAGCTTAGGATGCTTTGATGTTTACGACCACAACTTAAACATTATGTCTGGTTAAAATAAGTAAGTGGCACATTTTTTGTTTTGCAGACGTGTTAAGTTCAGTATGTAAAACTGTATCTTCCGTTGATCACACATTTTTCAGGTAAGATAATGTCGAGAGGGATGTAGACTGTGCAGAATTTCGAACCGCCTGAGTTTTGCCGACACCATTCTTCTAAGGTCCATTAACATGCTAGATCATTTTAGTCTTCGCACATTTTTGTAATTATACTTATCAATATAATTGTTTTTAATTAGTTTAATGAAAATTTATTTTGGTTTTTAATTCTTGTATATCCCTTTGAAATACAGAGTTAAGTACAATATTTTTTATATTACTTAGTTAATGGTAGGGAGTGAAATATAATATATAAATGGTAACATTTACGAAGGATTCATAGTGGTATAAAATATTATGTTTAAAGCTTGTTTTATACATTATTTTATGGAAAAAATCGTTTATGATACTTATATTTTTATCAAGCTTGTATTGAGGATTGAAAAACGTATCAGATTATGGTACATGGACATCAATTATTGCTGGTCTGCTGACACTGGACACTTTATACAATTTAAAAAAATGATATTACAAAGAGATCAACAAATCTGACAATCGAAAACAAGACTGAAATAAAACGACTGCTAAATGGAAGAACTGATCGGCTAGTTCTACGATACATACTCATATATACATAATATGGATATGTATGTGTACACATGCTTCCAAATAAAGCAACAAATATATAGAACAGCCGATCGTTTTTCAATAATGAAGACGTATGGCGGCCGAAGCCGAATATATGAAGATTGCAAAAGAGAAAACAACATTGAGTTAAATGAATGGTAGACAAGTGTAAAAAGTGCTTATTTTTTATGATAAATGAAATATTATACGCACCAGCAATTGAAATAATCGGTTAAATTTTTCCTTGCCCCGGTTTATATTTGAGAACATTAATTAATAATTTATTCTCAAAGGCATATGCACAACGAATAAACTAAAGAAAAAAACACACATCTATAATTAGGCAGAATTTGTAGTTGATCGAAAATTATATTCCGATTAGGGCTGCCACAATTTCTTGTTACTTTTTTGCTGTTGTTGTTGTCGTCGCTGCTGGCTACATACACCCGCGTATCATTCGTTTATAGAGTTGATTCACGTTTTTCAATATTTATTTTTATTTTAATTTTAAATAGTTACTAGACTTTAATACGTATTTATATTTTGTTCACGCACGCCTATAAAAGTTACCACAAATGATTTATTCTCACTTTACAATTTCTTTCTTGAAAATGCAACCGATTTTAACGAGACACGAAAGGGAATCGGCAATGTAAGAAAATCCTAATATCTTTGAACTTTATACTTTCAATGCAATGTATACATTTTCCTACGATGCGATTCCTCAATAAATCACCTTTAATCACGCCCACTATGAAAATTTTAAAAATTGTGGTTAGAACAACAAAAAAATTAAAGAAAATACTTGTAATTATTATAAATTTCACACACGCTACGTTGCAATCAAAAAGAGAGAACCAAATGAAGACTGACTAAATGGAAAAGAAGACGAAGACAGCAGGCCCAACGATAATGATGGGAACTGGCAACTATAATGACAAGAAGACGAAAAAGAAGAAACTGCTGAAAAGGAAAGCAGACCACAATGGCAACACTATTGCTAGCAGAGTTTCTCGAACAAAATCTATATTTAAAAATGTTTTGGTTGTAATCCAAGAAAGACATAATCATAATAGAGAATACTTAAGTTATGAAGCTCTAATTATGTCTCAATAATAATAATTGTATATTGCGAACCACCAAATTCAGTATGTAGCTGATATTCAAATACTAATACTAATCTGTATCAGAATTTTTAAAGTTATTTCTTTCCATAAAACAATCGATTTGTTAAAGCAGAGAATGTTAATGAATAGAGAAGTCGCAAACGTTAGCTGTACTAAAATGTTAATTGCTATGAGGGAACATCGAAAACGAGCAAATTCGAAATTAAAATTTCTCTATCCTATCAATTTACGCAACGAACTACACCACTCTATAAGCGAAATGTATATACATACATATGCACAAATGTTCTTTGGTATGCACATAAACAAAAATTAAAGTAATAAAAAGTTGACTTATGAAAAGAAAATGTAAGTAATAAGGGAAATAATAGAATTAAAATATCATATAATCAAAAAGGGTTATAAAAATAAAAAAGAGTATATAAATATATCTGATAGGATTTATACAAAAAGATTTGATTTAATTCTCTGTCAAGAGCGAGTGGAAATGTGGCATTAGGAGTATTTTTTAGTTCACAATAAATATTTCTCATCGACCCCATCACAGTTTGCAGTATTTTTTTAGAATAGTAACTAACAGATTTTATCCCTGTAACAAATAGTAATTTTTACTTGATTTTGATATAAAACATGCAGATAACTATAAAGATTTTAAAAGGTCAAGACATTACATTAAATGTGAGTTCCATTAATGCAAATCCATCCATTGATAAAGAAAAACTAATTTCATAGGTTGAGCCGCATACTTTAATATCGGAAATGAAAAAGGAAATTGAAAGTAAATTGCAAATACCATTGCCAGAGCAAAAATTGCTTCTGCTTGGGCGTACATTGAAAGATGAGAATACTGTTTCCGCATATCCAAATTTACATGAAGGGTGTAAATTAAATTTGGTAGTGATGCGTCCTCGAATAGAAGGACTACGAGAGGTAAGAGGATAAAAACATGAAAATAAATGGTTAATGCATCATATTAATAAATTTTCTTTTATGGTCGTAGATCCTGCAGAAATCATTTCGAAAATACTATAATGAACCACAAGCTGACAACTTGGTTACTGCTTTTATGACCGATTTTGAAACGAATTTAAAACAAATGAGCGTGGACGATATTGAACGTTTATCTGAGAGTTTATTAGGTGTATAAATTAGAAAAATCCAATAATATAATTGAAGTTTCTAAGTAAAAATTAATATTGATTTCTTTTATATTTCGTAGAATTAGGGTAAATGGGCCAGTAAACGGACATTTAACTTTTTTTTCTAATTTATTCTTCAGTATATGACAGGCAATCAATGATGTGGAAACATGTGATAGCAATTCAGGACATTTAACTATTTTTAAGAGTAGAGAGTATCAGTTTTTATAAACAAGACTAATTTTCTTTATTAAAGATTTTTTTTTGAAATAAGCCGCATTTCTCCAATAACCGGACATCAAACATCCAGTGTGCGGACATATATATTCTGTAAGAAAACAAAACAGTATTTAAGAAAATAATATTAATAAATTCATAAATTTTAATTGAAAGTTAAGAATCCACCATCACCCAACATGCGCCCACTTTCAGTACGGCCGAGAAACCAGCTATTTGGCATGCTGTTTGTTGTAACTTTTCGGTGCCATAAATTTCCCCGTCTTTGGACATAAAGAAAATATAGCTTACTCGCCAATAAACATGATGGGGCTTCTAAAATGTCCTAATTTTTACTATTCTTCAGAAAATTAAGCGGCTCGGAAAACTACTTTATAATTATTTACTCGTTAACTAAGCCTCTGTCCTTATTAATGGATTTAGCTTCTCTCAATGACAACCCAGGATTACGTGTTGAGAATAGCGGAAACCACTTTTTTCCTGGCCTTCCATCTTTAAACGACATTTTTTTTACCACTGTCTTTGATTATTTTCTGGACTGCATGCCCAACGAACCGCACTTATCTAACACCTCTCTACCTATGGACCGATCCCGTCGAAACAGCACGTTTCTTGGACCTACCGTTAGATGACGTTGATGATATCCAACCTAACTACCCAAACGGGGATTAGTTAACAGCTACAACAACAACAACAAATTTGTTTTCTGGATCGTGTTCAGAAAATCGTCCTTTTTAATAAGAAACCCACATTTGCACAATTTTAATATCCATGAAACAATGATATCTTCTTCTAACTTTGTCAAATATGATTGGGATCCCAATTTGAAGGAAACCTCAGACATTTTTCTGTTGAGGCGATCTTGAATGGCACTTAGGAATTCCACAAATACTGGATGCTTTTCGGAAGCTTAACGTATTATTTCAGAAATCTGCTAACGCCTTCTTCAAAGCTTCTTTAGCCGGAACACGTTTTTTATGCCCCTTTGTTTATTACCCATTCTAAAAATTGTTTATATTAAAATAAAACTTATAGAGCATTGAAACAACTGCCTGTCTGGATACTGGAATACGTGCTTTATCTCAATTTCTAGTAACCGGACATTGGAATTTAACATAACTATAATTTCATTAAAGTTGAATTTATCAATAAAATTAAGTTTTTTTTATTTAGATTATTACCAAAACTAAATATTTATTAACATGCTTTTAGACACAATAACTTATAGTTCCTGCTTGCAAAAATCTCTAGGCCATTAGCAAAAAAAAAATAACTGAATCACACATTGCGATACGTGCACCAACTAAAATTTCTTTAAATAAGTCAGCGACGCCATTATCAGAAATCTATGCTTGTCATACCGTTAGAAATCGTTGGCTGCTTCGATTCAATTTTTTCTAAGCATCCCAGTTTTAACGATTTTCTTAGTTTAAATGCAAATCCTGAGTAGTGTCCGATCACTGGGTGGTGTCCGGTCACCGGCACACTTACCCTGTATGGAAATTGAAAGGATATAACAATTTTTTTAAATATTGGTATTTGCTTTATTTATTCGGTACGTGTTCCAGATAATAAAATAATTGTTTTAGTTAAAGTATTTCCTCAAACCTTTTCGTTATGATTATGTTTTTTTTTGATAAGTTGTAAAGTAAACATTCGACAATAGGTAGCAAGCCCGTTCCAAAAAAAAAAACAATGTTTATATTTTTCCGTAGGGAACTAGAACGAATGGCCCTGAACTTTATTTTAATACAGCAGACACATTGTATTTTTCTGTCAACAGACCAGTTGTCGAAAATGGTGATAATATTATTTTCAAACATCAGATCAAGCGTAGAACTGTTACCAAATCCATTTCCTTTCAGATCACGCCTTGTTTTACAACAACAAAAACTTAAGGTTTATCATTTGACTATCAGTAGTGATTGACTTACTGATTTTGGTGTGGTGAGTTTTGCTATTTATAATAGACAGAGTGATTTTTCTTTAGTTAAATTGTTCTTTATTTTTTGGACAGCATAAGACAACTCTATATGAAACATTAATCTTCTATCATTAAAAGAAGTATGTACAGTAAAATATAAAGGTTTTAGAACTCTATTAAAGTTTTCCATCAATATTTTATAATACATTTTTGTTAATACTATCCCATAGTACTTGATGAATTTTTACTCAACTGTCACTCTGAAATTTTAGCTACGAATCGAACCACACAGAGTAAACGGAAAGTGAAAAAGATATCACAAAACTTTAAAATGCATTCTCGTATCTGTACCGTTGCCATTCCTCAATTTTCAAGGAATTTGATTCGTGCGTTCTCCAAGTCAGCAAATAAAATGGCTCCAATAAAGGTTTGTTATAAAAATGAAGTTTTTATACAGATTACTAAAATGTTTGTATATTTTATTATGTTATTACATAACTTTTTATAGTATATAATATGTTCTTATGTTACTACAAACGTAAAAGTAAAACATTGCATTGCAATATTGATTTCTGAATTCGGTTGAAGATTTTTGTATTCAAGGTCATGGGCAATATCGACCTATTACGCTACTTTTACCTAAAACTAGTTATAATTTATTACAGTGTGTTCTTATGTATAAATACTATTGGTTTACATTTGTAGGTTGGTGACAAACTCCCTTCAATAGATCTCTTTGAAGATTCGCCGGCAAACAAAATAAATACCGGGGATTTGACATCAAATAAGAAAGTGATAATCTTTGCAGTGCCTGGTGCATTTACGCCTGGCTGCTCCAAGGTGGGTATAAGTGCTCAATTTATCAATTTTCGATGATTCATTATAACTTTTTTTCAGACCCACTTACCAGGGTTTGTATCGAATGCCGATGCGTTGAAAACTGAGCAAGGCGTAAATGAAATTGTTTGCGTTTCTGTAAATGATCCATTTGTTATGTCTGCTTGGGGTAAAGAACACAATACTGCCGGTAAAGTACGCATGTTGGCTGATCCTTCCGGCTTATTTGTTAAGTCTTTAGAATTAACAATTGACCTACCACCACTGGGTGGTTTACGTTCAAAACGTTTCTCAATGGTTGTAGAAAATGGCGAGGTGAAGGAGTTGAACGTGGAACCCGATGGCACTGGGCTAAGCTGTTCTTTGGCAAACAACATTGGAAAACATTAAATATTTTATGTATGTTCACGTACATATGTAATATGGCGTATAGTTTAAGAGACTACTGTTACAAATGAAAATATAGTATCCGTAGATAAATATACATACGAATATTATGAGTAAATGGAAATGGTTTCTAGTTTAATGAAGAAAAGTTTCACGTTTCGCTTGCATTTTTTAAAATTTTCTTGGTCAACTTTCAAGTAGTTGAATAGAGTTGTAAGATATTCAGCATAATACATTAAACATTTTGGCCAAGAACGTGATATTATATGTTGGCATTTGTTCACGTGTAGAATTATTGTGAATGGGAGATAAATGGTAAAAGCGTTATCATAATAATATAGCCTATTCCAAAAGTGATGTTTATATTTCTACAGATGTACAATGCTGTTCTTAAGTCGTATAGCAATTATTTGTGTGCATTTTTTGATTATTGCTCAAAATAAACATACGATAAATGGCCAAGGCGTGGAAAATGAAAGTGATAAGTCAGTTCTATCGGCAAGTCTTTGTAAGTAAATATTCTAAAAAGTTTGGATTTAAAATATATAATTATAAAATATTCTACAGATTCAAAGATATTTAAGGAACGCCGTAATGAGCATCACACAGTAATAAAAAAAATGATTGCATCAGAAAATTATGAAAAAAACTTTAAGCTGCTAAAGCTAGCGTACGGCAAAATCTTTCAAGTAATATAAAACCAAATAAAATTGCATTTACATAGCAAGTTATGACTATTTATATTTCTGACCATAGCTTATCAGGGACAATAATATTACAATAACATCATATGCCTATGAACCATTACGGGATGGATTTGCTCCAAATAGTGATTTACAGGAGGCAGTCAGCATAGTTATGGAAAACTGTTGCATAGCTGCCGAAAGTCTGATACATTTTCCAGAAATAAGTTATAGAATTTTTGGTAAACAGTATTCGAAATGGAAATTGATGCTGAATTGGTGTTATGAGTTTGTTAACTCTTTTCCACATATTATTGATGAATCTACTGCCAAATTGATGTCAATTTTATTTCAGGAGATTAACGAAGAGTTTCGTAACCCTGACTATGTAAATCCTTACCATGAAGCACCTAAACATCAAGGAGAAAAAAAGGAGAATAAACGCCATAAGAAGTTTAAGAAAGGTCCATCTTTGAGCGGAAGTAAAACAGAGCTATAAAATTTTTAGTTTGCATTGTATATTACGTATAAATCCTAAAGTAAAATGTAAAATACCATAAAATTAACGATTGTCGGTATTTGGGGCAATTTTTTGCTGCAACAATTTGCCATAACCTCCTCGCCCGGCATCATAGTCTGTTCGGTATTCATCTCGCACTTGCCCACCAGTCTTGCCGCGACCATATTGACGCCCCTCAATAAAACCTGCGTCCCAATCTACTCGTATTAGGCGATCATCCAGCCGTGTTCCGTTCACGTATCTAATATAAGAAATACTTCTGTAAAACTCAAAGTATTTGATTATTTTACTTACCGCATGGCCATTTCTGCGTCTGTACGCATATAATATTCAACAAAACAAAATCCGCAAGGTGTTTTTTTGTACTTATCTAAACCCATCACTATACGTCTCACTTCACCGCAGCGGGAAAATAATTCATGAATTTGTTCTTCGGTTGTGTAAAATGACAGATTCCCCACGTATAGCGTACACGATTCACGTAGTGAACGCTCTTGATCAGTCCGTGAGCCCTATAAACAAGTGAGAAAGTTAAACTTTTTATACACAACATTAATATAATAAATAATAAATACTTACTTTAAAATGCTGATCTCGGTATGAGCTTAAGTCTACTGATCCCGCTGACATATCTTATGTTGAGAATTTTATTTCAATAAGTTTTTGCGGTAAATATTTGTTTACGATTGTAAAATAGTCGGCACCTTCCAATGAAGAAACGTCAGTTTCTACTGAAATGTCAAATTGCATTTTAGCGTTATGGATAGTTCACAATAAACTTGAACTACGATAAGAAAAATTAATATAGTGAGCTTAGTTGCTTGCCAAACATAAATTAGTACACCAACGAATTAAATAAATTACACTATACCAGGGAAGGATTATAATAATTAGAATTATTTAATTATTGGAATAAATATGGAGCTAAAATACCCACGCAGTTATAGATATTAATGATGTGCAGGTAGAAACGGATGAAATGTCACAATTGCTGCTGGAAATTATGGATAAATTTCATCTCGCAAAGATCATCTAAAGATATATAATATATCAAAAAAAAGTGCAAAACGAATAAGACAGAAGTTGAAAAATCAAGGTGCGATATTGTCATTAATCATGCTCAGTAGAATGGATGGTAGTGCAGAATTAACAGAGACACAACATAAGAAATATCAAAAGCTGGCTAGTGAATACTCAAAAGTACGCCCCTACACACAAATAATTCGTTTAACTAAATTAATTTACATTTTTACTTCATTTACTGAAGCTGCGAGCACGGGCTGGTGTACTTCGAAATGCTGTTTTGGATGAACAATCAAAAGGAGAAAGTTTACGTGAACAACTACGACAAAGTGAAACTGCACTCCGTCGATCTGAGCAGGAAGTCGATTCATTAGGTTTTCGTAATAGGCAACTCGAGCACAGAGTCGCGGCTCTTCAAGATGAAATTGCAAAAAGGGAGGGACGTACTAAAACTGACAAAGAATATGTACGAAAACTTTCAATAGCTGGAAAAGGGCATGTTCTTGGAGCAGCTGGGGAAGAGGATATGGGACAAGATGCTCTAATTTTCGAAGAACTACAAAAGAAAATCATGGAAAATGCAGAATTAACTACAATGGTTATCTTAGTGTCTTTTTTTATCACATATAATTGATATTATTAATGTTTTTCATTCAAGGTTGACGACAAGGAACATGAGCTACAAATTCATGGTGAACGCTTGCTGAATTTGCAAAAAATGATAGAAAAGCGAAACACAGAATTCACAGAGACCGAAAAGAGTTTCCGCCGAGATTTTGAAGTATTGCAGAAGAGAAACGCAGAGCTCGAAAGTAAGCTCGTTGACGCAATTAGTATGGTAAAAGTGAGAACAGTGTGCATTTATATGTGTAACTGACATTATATATTCTTGCAGTTAGGTAGTGAGGATGCTCTGAGTGCTACTGGTAGTGATCATACACCATTACATGTTGCTGCGCAGCATCATGATCAATCAACATTGTCTACAACATCAGTACCAACAGCTGAAGAACGTATTTGCAGTCTAGAAAAAGAAATGGTTCACTGGCGGACACAATATGAAATTTTAAAAATTAATGAAGCTGTAATGCTAAACGACACAAAAAATGGATTGTATGAAAATAATATTACATGCTCGTCAGCTATTGTTCCAGAGTATAGCAATTGTAGCTGTAGCAGTACAGCAGCTGGTTTGATGGTTAAATCTAGCTCAACGGAAGTAAAAAGGTATTTAAAACTTGTAATACAACCTTTTAATGTTGAATACAAAAAAAAAACATATTTTCTTTTATGCGTGTTAATGAAAATAATTTATAAATGATAGCTCACGCGACTCAAATAAAGAACCAACATTACCGCCCACAAAAGAACAACTTCTTTATAACAATTTTTGCCAAAAATTTGAACATCTTTTGAAATCTAAGTACTTGGCTGAATCTCGAATGTTTTCATACGAAACGGAAGTGGAACATCTTCAAATATGTTTGGAAAATGCGACGCATGAGTTAAATTCAAAGGATGAACAGATAGAAAGCATAAATCAGGCATTAAAAATGCTAGAGGAGGATTTGGTAGTAATTATTTTTATTTAAGAAAATAACCATATATTAATAAGGTGTTTTTAATTAGGCTACCACACGCATTAATTATGAAGAACAAATCAGTGTGCTTACGGAACAGGTAATTAACTTAAGTGAGCAGCTAGCCGCGTCAAAATAGAAGCAATTGCTTTGAAATCGTTTGGCACATAGCTAATTTAACTCGCAAATAAACACCGTTCAAAGATTAAACAATAATTGTAAACTTTTCGAAGATAGATACCATACTTGAATATTGTAACGTGCGCAAGTATATATGATCGTATTTTAATTAACTTAGTATACCGTAATGGTTGATCATTTAGTTATCTTAAAATAACAACATGTTTTCTTGAATGTTAATACAGTGACTACTCTAGATCCCTCGAACGATTCCTAAATACACATTGTGTATCTTGTAAAACTTTGTAAATTAAAAAAGCATATATTTAATAACAACCGGAATAATTTATATTACTATATGTGTAACTTTATAACATTTATAAGAATTGATAAATGGCAATATATATGACATTTATGAAAACAGAATAAAAATCAATTTGACATCGATATTTTCATAGTTACTTCTAATCTAATTTGACAGAAAAAGAGGAGCCGCATGAACAACCGTGCTCCGCCTGTGGATTAGCTAGTATTCGAAAACCAGATCTGATTAATTCCGTATGATAGTCGACAGTAGCACCAGAGCAGTACTCTAAAGATAGATTATCAATAACAACTTTTGCATTTCCCTCGCCGAAAACAACATCATCATTTTTTAATTTGGTGTCCAAATCAAATTTGTATTGAAAACCAGAGCAACCCCCACCTTCTACAGTTATACGCAGAAATGCTTTACCATTTTCTGAAATTTCCTGTAGCCGTTTAATACAAGAATTACTAATCACTAGCTCCGCATCGCCTGAAGGAGGCTTTGAATCTTCAGAGGCGATCTTCGGGTTAACATCAGTTTTCATCGTAGATAAGTTTTGTAATGCGTTACGCGTAAATACAGATATTTGTCTATAAAACATTTCATATAAGTGAAATACAGTTGCAATTAACCTTCTTTTTACCTGTGTCGCATAGGACTAATCCAGTTTCGTAATACAAAAGCCATTTGTTAATCGTTCCACACTTGTAAAGTTTATATTTATGAATTATACAGATTTTTAATTTCAATTGTTAATAATTTCCTATGTTAAACGAAAATGAAGTCAAAACAAAACTTGCATAATCACACTGAACACCCTGCTTAACAACAGCTGTTTTAATAAAGAATCCAAACAATAAATATTGAATAAAGAGAAAACTAGAAGAATTTTACAATTTCGAATAGCCTTGCTGACATATCCACGTGCATGAAATATTTGAAAACAAAATAAAGTTAGTATTTAGTTCATTATAGTGAATATAAAAAATAATAATTACAAAGATGGCAAGAAGGCCTGAACATTTGGCACCACCTGAGATTGTAAGAGCATTTCGTAATTTCACAGCTAAGTACTAACTTTTTCCTAAACCTTGCAGTTCTACAATGATGATGAAGCTAAAAAATACTCTACCAAGTAGGTGCAATGGAATGCAGGAGTATTATATTAATAATTTATATTCCTATATTTGTAAATTTAATATTTCTTAAAGCACACGGATAATAGAAATTCAAATTGAGATGGCAGAGAGAGCCTATGAATTACTTACCCTAAATGAAGATGAGCAGTGTTTGATACTGGATATTGGTTGTGGCTCTGGTCTATCGGGAAGTGTGTTAGAGGACAATGACCACATTTGGGTTGGTGTTGACATATCTAAATCAATGTTAGACATAGCTGTTGAACGTGATGTAGCTGGAGATCTTGTGTTGGCAGATATGGGAGACGGTATGGCATTCAGGCCTGGTACCTTCGATGGCGCCATATCGATATCTGCCTTACAATGGTTGTGTAATGCGGATAAAAGTACACATAAACCCCATAAAAGGTTATATAAATTCTTTTCAACTTTATTCTCCTGTTTGACACGTACAGCCCGTGCTGTATTTCAATTTTACCCGGAAAATGCAGACCAAATTGAAATGGTCACCTCACAAGCCATGAAAGCTGGATTTTATGGCGGCTTAGTGGTGGATTATCCCAATTCTACCAAAGCAAAGAAGTATTTTCTAGTATTGATGACGGGTGGTACTACACCGATGCCAAAAGCGTTAGGTAAGTAAATATTGCGATTGCGAAAGTTTTGAATCTAATGCTAATTTTAAATTTCAGGATCGGAGGAAGAAGAAAAACGAATAAATTATATTAAAAAGCGTGATATGTGTCGAGAAGCTCGAGGTAAACCGATGAAGAAATCAAGAGAGTGGATATTAGCTAAAAAAGAACGTAGGCGACGCCAGGGGCGTGACACCCGACCAGACACAAAATATACGGGAAGAAAACGTAGCGGAAAATTTTAGTTCGAAAGATCAAAATAAGCTATTATTTATATTATAATTTACCTAAATTAGCAACCCTTTCTTTACAATTCTACGTTTAAAATAATAACAAAATCTTCGAAACATACAGTAAAAAATTTTACATTGCCACTTATACATTTCTTTATCACAATTACGTTTCAGCAGGAGGGGATTTGGTACCAATGTTTCGCTCTGAAGAAGCTCGAATGGCTCGCTCTTTTGGTGCATCTAGTGATGATTCAGTGTAGAATATTGCATACATTGCCACCACTATGAACACAAAACCGAATAGTACCATTTCGTTTTGTAAAGCTAGTACATGATTGCGGCGATGTGTTTGATTTCGATCAAATCGCGCTTTAGCATCTTTTCGTCTTTGGAAAGATTTTCCGTAGTGTGCGCGGGACCATTCATCAAAGTCATATATAGGAGTTCGTCCCATTTCATCAGCAACTTGCGATTTTTTAAAACGAGATTTGTAAAACTTCGTTTCTGGATCATCTTCTACCTCAGGCTCATATTCGGCTGGCCTTTTATACGTAGCTCCTGCTGTATGTATAACACCTGTAACATGACAATGGATTTAAATTGCAATTTTTGAATGAAACAATGTGTATACCTTTGTCATATAACCTTCTAAGTCGGTAGTTACCAAGTACTTCATATGCCTGCGAAATTTCACGAAATTTTTTTGCAGATATTTCACATCCTTTATTTTTGTCTGGATGATATTGCATGGAAAGCTTATAATATGCTGACTTTATTTCATTCTGTGTCGAGCTCTGTGTTATTCCAAGAGCTTCATAATAGTTGGTGCTTCTCCATGGAGAACTTGTACAAATATGCTGCACATTACTAATATTGTTAAAAAAGTGCGTCTGTAAGAAGCTGCGAAATATTAACTGACACTTGGTGTTATACATTGCACGATCCACCGAGTGGGCTGCCCTTTCTCTGATTTTTTGGAGTAGTTTTTACTACGATTATATCATTATGGTACGTTCAAGGGATTTTTAGAATGTTTGACAAAATACACATTACAGCTGAAAGTCTCTCTGCTGTCATTCAAACATTTTCTATTTTCTTAGTTCTCTACGATTAAAGAATGGAATGAGTAATACGATAAAATGACAAAGCAAAATAGAGGATGAAATAATTGAAAACAAACGAAAGTAAAAAGTAGAGAAATGTCGACTAAATTTATTAATAGATTTTTCATTGGTTTTTGAACAGGCATTTTAGCATGAAATTTTCTGAATGAGCTTTTCTGAGTTTTCATGAAGATTCGGGAAAACTGTTAATTTTGTGCGAGCAACGTAGAATGTTATCGAGAATATTCGACAGTCAGAAAATCTAAAATTATTCATGCGCTACAACCTTATAAAAGTGGCCAGCAGACAGCAGATGGAAGATTAGTTAAATCTCGAAAAAAGGCGTGACATAATATTGTATTTATATACCTTATTTAACTTTAATTATAATTATATTTAAAAGTTTGATTTATTACAAATTAAATAATGACTGTTGAAGGCGAAATAGAAGCTGTTACCTACAAAGACGAAGGCAATAACGCTTTCAAATCTGAAAGATGGGAGGAGGCTGTAAAATGTTATACAAAGGCTATAGCAGCCGGTGAAAAGCATAAGGAGTTACCCATTTTTTATAAAAATCGAGCTGCAGCCTATTTAAAACTAGAGAAATATCAAGATGCTCTCAATGATTGCACCGAGTCTTTACGTATTTCAACAAAAGATCCAAAAGCTTTGTTTCGACGTGCGCAGGCCTATGAAGCATTGCAGAAATTTGAGGAGGCGTACAAAGATGCTACTGATTTATTTAAAGAAGATCCTACGAATAAATCAGTACAGCCGATGTTGCAACGCTTACATCGAATAGTGCAGGAGCGTGTGTCACAAAATGCAAAAACTTCAACTAAGGTATATATTATATATAATACCTCACAGAAATAGATTAATAAGATATTTTAGGTCAATCAAATGATGGATATCAGTTTTGATATGGGAACTCCTTTAGATAAACGTCGTTCGGGTGCCAATAATTTATTAGTTCTAGCTAAAGAAGAGGTCGGCGCAGACATGCTTTTTAAAGCTGGATGTATTACGAAAATTTCTTCAATTACCAAAATAGAACAAGACCCCGAAATTTATTGCAATCTAATTCGAGTCGTTGGTGAGTTATGTGGTAGATCCGTGGATCGAACAAAGGCAGTATTGAGGGAATTGGGTGTACCATGGTTTCTACATGTCTTAGATCACAGGCACGAAGAACGTGTTACGGCAGCCCAATACTGTTTGCAAGCTATTATTAATTCTTTGTCGGGCATGGAAAACAAGCCAGAAAGCAAGCCAAAAAAAGAACTTTGTGAGCAGAATAAAAAAGAAATTGACACACTCCTTACTTGCTTGGTTTACACTATAACTGATCGGACTATTTCCGGGCCGGCACGTGATGCTATTATCGAGTTATTGACCCGTAATATTCACTATACAGCCCTTGAATGGGCGGAGAGATTAGTTGAAATACGTGGGTTACATCGGCTATTGGAAGTATGCTCCGAGTTGGAGGAATACAAATACGAGAGTGCCATGGAGATAACACCATCTTCACGTACAATTGCTTCGGTGTGCATGGCTCGAATTTTCGAGAACATGTACTATGATGAGGCAAGAAAGCGTTATTCAGATCAGATTGATGAGTATGTTAAAGATAAGCTCTTAGATCCCGATATGGAATCAAAAATTCGGGTAACTGTTGCTATTACTTCATTGTTGTCCGGTCCATTAGATGTGGGAAATCAAATTATAGCAAGGGAAGGCATTTTACAAATGATTTTGGCCATGGCCACCACTGATGATGAGTTGCAACAACGCGTTGCTTGTGAATGTATTGTAGCTGCAGCTTCTAAAAAAGACAAAGCCAAAGCATTATGCGCTCAAGGTGTAGATATATTGAAAAACCTGTATAAATGTAAAAACGACAATATACGCGTACGTGCGTTGGTTGGTCTATGCAAACTTGGCAGTTACGGTGGTCAAGATGCTGCCATACGACCGTTTGCTGATGGTGCTACAAGTAAATTAGCCGAGGCATGTCGTCGTTTCTTGATCAAACCTGGTAAGGATCGTGATATTCGCCGTTGGGCTGCTGATGGGCTGGCCTACCTTACCCTCGATGCGGAGGTAAAAGAGAAACTAATTGAGGACAAACCAGCAATTCATGCTCTCGTTGATTTGGCACGCTCCGGCGACCAGTCTTGTCTTTATGGAGTAGTCACCACATTTGTTAACCTCGTTAATGCCTACGAGAAGCAAGAGATGTTGGAGGAGATGATAGAACTAGCGAAATTTGCCAAGCATCATATACCAGAAGAACATGAATTGGATGATACGGACTTTGTATACAAGCGCATTACTATTCTTGCTAATGAAGGTATAACAGGAGCATTATGTGCACTTGCTAAAACCGAGAGTCACAACTCTCAAGAGCTTATTTCCCGAGTACTAAACGCTGTATGTGGTTTACAAGAGCTACGGGGTAAGGTTGTGCAGGATGGTGGAGTCAAAGCATTGTTACGAATGGCGTTAGAGGGTACAGAAAAAGGAAAACGTCAAGCTTCACAAGCGTTAGCGCGCATCGGTATTACAATCAATCCTGAGGTAGCGTTTGCTGGACAGCGTAGTTTGGATGTTATAAGACCACTGTTGAATTTACTGACCCAAGAGTGTACCGCATTGGAGAACTTTGAGTCGCTTATGGCTCTAACAAATTTGGCAGCGATGAATGAGAGTGTAAGGCAACGTATCGTTAAGGAGCAGGGTGTTTCGAAAATCGAAATTTACCTGATGGAAGATCACTTATACCTAAAGCGGGCAGCGGCACAATGCATCTGTAATATGGTTATGTCGGATGAGGTTGTGAAGATGTTCGAAAAACCTAACGATCGTGTTAAGTTTCTTGCATTGCTATGTGAAGAGGAAGATGAGGACACTGCAAAAGCTTGTGCTGGGGCATTAGCTATGTTAACCTCAGTTTCCAAAGTATGTTGCGTAAAAATATTAGAAATTAGTTCTTGGCTACATGTTTTGCATACGTTAATTGCCAATCCAAGTCCCGATGTCCAACATCGTGGCGTGGTAGTTATATTAAATATGATCAATGCAGGCGAGGATATTGCCAAGAAGCTTTTCGAAACAGATATTATGGAACTTCTTAGTGGTTTGTCACAGTTGCCAGATGACACTCGTAATAAAGCTCGGGAAATCGCTCAACAGTGCCTAACTGCAGCAGAGCGCTATAATCTTATTGAAAGGTCGGTTGATGCCGTGGTGCCAGATGTGTTCCAAGAGGCGGCGCGAGTTGAAATAGACGAGCAATAAACTGCCTCTTACGTCTTATGGAGAGATTACAATAAGTGCCAAAAGAATTGTATCCGTAATTACTTATGTGAATATTTTTAAGCTATTACAATATACACGTTGCTCTTTTAGTTTTGTACTAGTACTAGTAAACAATCATTTATTCATTTTATCATTAAAAATTTGTATGAAATTGCAGAAATTTTATCCTTGAAAATTATACGGAACAAATAGTATTTACATACTCAAACATATGTGCATGAATGCATCTTTTCAATCTGTCTAAATTAATGCGTATTGCATTAGGTTAAATATAAAAGCATCTTATATACATACTTATTTCTTTAATATTTGTTTTTGTTTCTCAACGATATTTTGTAAAACTGCTTGGTGATTGAGAAGAATAAAAATATTTAAAATTGCTTACATTAACATTAACTTCAATTGCACTGAAGCTGTAATACCCTTTACAAATAATGGTTCGCGAATATACAGACAGACGGACATGGCTAAATAGACCCAGTTTGTCACCCTGATCATTTATAAGTATATTTTATAGAGCCTCCGACGTTTTCTTCTGGAGAATTAAGTAACTACTAGTAATTCAAATAAGATATAACATACTGTATAGCGCTTAGGCCAAACACATTGCGACCATTAAAAAGGCAGACAATTTGTATGTAAATGGGTACCTACCAGCATTAATGAATGATAGCAAGATCAAACCTTTAGACACTTTATCTAATATTTATTTTAAATAAATAAATTATTTATGCCAATAGTAAATCAATTAATCCATATCTTCAAAGTATTCACGTACATATATATTTATAATGAAATAAAATTTACAAATTCTAATATAATTTCAATTATTTATGAACACTTCATGTATTTATATTACAATTGTTTTTTAAATTGAGTTGTAGCTGTTTATTTAAATATTTTTATAACTGCTCCATTTTGATACACAGTCAATATCGTATCCCTGGAATGTTAACATTTTCAATTAAAAACAAATTAAGACGTGCTTATTTGAAATAATTGTAAGATATGATTTCGGCAGCAGTATTTGTTTGATTTTGGGAATGTGTGCAAATTAAAAACCAAAGTTTAAAGAAATACTTTATTAAATGAGTCGCTTTAAAATGTATAATACCATACTTTCAGTGAGGTTTTATATTAATTCGAAATTTTATTGAAAAAATTATAAATTTTTGATTTGGTCGTCAATTTCAGCGAATACGATTGATTCGATTTGATTGCAATAATACCGAACACGACGTATATTACTTAAAGGATGCAGATATGTAATTCTGTTTTCACGGAAATATACAATTTTTATATATGTATGTTATATAATCACCTGATACAATTCAAGAAACCGTTTTAATAAAATTAAAACTTTAACTACATTTTATTTACTCTTTAAGTATTTACTTGACTAGAGAAACAATCCAATCGGCATTTCGTAAAACTTGATTTATCTTAAATAAGAATACCTTAATGTACATATGTATGTACTTATAAATACATTGTATTTATTATAATAGATAAATTTACAACAAAATTAATTGTGAACAAATTATAGCACAGTGCATGCGCATATACTTGTATGTATATGTAAAATGTGTGTATGTACTCTGTAAAAAATTAACTTACAGCTATTCCTAATTGTGTTTTTGTTTACAACTTAAAATGATAATTTTTATAAGCCAAATTGATATTGCACAAAACGCAAACAATTCAGGTTATTCGAATCATTTTAGTTTATCCAGCAACTTCTTTAATTACTTGCACACATTGCACATAACTGTATCCAAATAATGGTCTTCAAATTGTTATAATAAAAATACTGAGACTATATACATTCAAATGCAACCCATTTAAATAATCAACAAATGATGAATATGAATATCTTAAAGTTCACACATTTTTGCCGGAACTTCATTTTTCACTCTTCTGTGAACCTGTGCGACTATGTGATGTACATAGGTGTGGGTATTCAAAGTGCTTCTTTTTATTGATAATTTTAATTTTTGTTATTCCTAGCATTCGTAAGTAAATACATATTTTAACTCATCCATCGGGTGTATATTAATAAATAACAACAACAAAAACAATTCAAATATATAGTACCCACGTAATTTGTTTATACATGGTAAGTACATATATACATATGTAAATAAAAATGTGATTGCTCATATATAGGTATAGTAAAGCGGGCATTGCTAACTACAGTAAACCCATTTGCTTTAAACCAATACATACGTACATCTGTCATGTTAGTTTTGTGTAAATACAATTACGAATAACAACAATAATTTTACATAGCGAAGCGTCAACGTCCAAGCTTGAAATTTTCAAAGTATACGAAAAAGCAGAAAATTAATAAATAAAATTTAAAGTTTTTATTTCACATATATACATGGAATTATCTCTACCAACCTTCTGACTATAACTAAGTCATAACTTTGCCTGTACACTACACCACTTGTACGGTAGCAAAGGCACTGAATGTCACCTTCTTCGGGAATTCGGATCCTGGTGAGCCACGCGTCTTTATTACTGGCTTCAGCGGATGTCGGGGCTTTAGTGTTAACAGGCCTGCTGATGCCGCTAATTCTTTTAATCTTTGTGAGAATCCACTCGGCGAGTTTATGTCTCTTGTTCCCCCGCTGTTTTCGCTGTGATAACCGTCTACATTGTCCACACTTCCGTTATTATTGTTGTTACAAGAAGAAATGCTCACAACATTCGCCTGCGATAACGGTACATTATTCACAGTCGTGGCCGTATGCACCCTATATACTTGTCCATTCGTGGATGGATAAATTATACTGGAAGCGCCACTGCCGTTGGACGAGGTTGCTGGAGTAATGTATCTGTAAGTATAAAAGAGAAACTTTTCATAAGAACTGTTCATTATGTTCTTTTAGCCTAATTGCACGAAACCACACAAACGATTCCAATGAAACTTTCAATAGTGAAAAGTATAGTTTATTTTTCGAATATCCAAATGTAGCAAAAAATTTTGTGTACTATATACATAGGTTAGTATAACCTTGCGTATTGATTAAAATAAATATGAACACATATATCCCAAAAATCCTTTTTCCTCTAAGAATGATAAGGGATAAATTGGCTGCATTAACAAATCATGATTTGAGCTTTAACTTTTCACCACACATGTTTCTATAATTGTTTACCTTTTCTTATTGCCACTTCCCTCCAGTTTAACTAATTTGAGCGACAAACTTAGTTGATGAACGTTTAGTAGCGTTAAGTATTGAGGAAAAAAACAAGAAAATGGAAAAAGTGTTTTTAGTGGAAACAAACAGATTAGTTGATCACACGTACAAATCAAGTATGTTCATGTACCCGGCAGGAAATTCATCACCATGTTTAAAAAAAGCTCAAAAGAATTATATCTTATTTTCAATTATTCCATTTTATTTCTCTATTCGTCTACCATTGAATACAATACAATATAGTTAGTACATTAAACTGAAATCTACAAGTTTCTGGGAATGGAACGTCAGCCCTGCACCACGGTAATTTTAAAACTGACGCAATTAATGCTATTGAGATTCCACAAAAAATTACGAATTGGGAAGAATTTTACGAATTTTCCTTGGAAACTAGGGAATTTTCCTGCAGGGTAAATATGAATATACATACATAATTTTAAAATCAGTATGTATGGTAAATGTTGGGCTTAGAGAGATAAACAAGTGAGTCAGTGATTCAGCTCTTAGAAAAAATAACACGGTGCGTTGGTAATAGTATCTCGACTCAAGCGCTCACACAGATCATAAATTACCATATATACGAGTAATAGCTGCTAATTGTATTAATTAACAGATACGCCCCTTGTTCACGCTTGTGATGTATGGACGTTAGCAAGAATGAAGATTAAAACGCATGCTATTTGAAAATATAATTTTAGACATATCGGATATTAGAAATTATTTGGTATTCAAATTTTACGGGGTAGGAAAAATGTTTTGAAAAGTCCGAAAAACCTTTGAATTGTACTTTTGGTTTTTAAAGCAATAGCTTACATTATTTTTCTTTTTGTCTCCTAAAATTACCATTGGAAATGAACTTGATAATATTGGTAAAAGGATTCAGGTGGTATAATTACTTGCCATTTAGTTAAAACGACATAAACACTAAAAAATGAAAAGCGAGTGTTGTTGGTATGACATAATACACAACACTCGCATTTCATTTTTCGGACGCTAAACATATAAGGTGGATAGTGCTGGAAGATAAGCGTATGCAAAGAAATATGATTTTTTCAGAAGGCTATTAAAAGAAATTATATAATAATATTCTTAAATGTTTTCACCTCACCACAACTGCTTATTGATAAAATAATAAACTTGTTCAGGTAATATTATATGTATGTAAGTAGTTACTCAAACTGGCGACATTGTGCGAAATATAGAAAACAATACGTTTGTACTGCTGCAAGTGTGGTATGTACATATACCTATACCTATATATAATTAATGAGTTGCATTTCGACTGACAATCTCATTCCAATATATACATATCTCCACGTACACTTGCGTGCAAGAGATTGTACGAAAAGTTCATAACTGCTCACACCCCTTACGTACATGTATAGTATATATTACGACAAAGATGCATTGTGACGGCTTGAGGGCGTGGGAGTCCACCAGCATCTTAATGCTTCCATTGTTTTCAACTGTATTGTAAATGAGCAAAGATTTCCATGACTGTGAAAATTGCTTCGATATTTAGATAGAAATGAAGATGTTTTTGAGAAATTAAGGAATCAAATGCGAGTAGATCGCTCCAACAAGCTGGCCTTGAAGTGCCAATTGTGTGTTGTGTTCAATATTGGACCAAGTATTTAGATTGCCAGATGGTGGATGTTAACATTGAACTTATGACTTTTAAATGTCATTGCCATTATGGCTATGGGAAACGTTCAACAGCAATAACAATAACATAAGTCGACTTATTTAAAGCCACTGATTGGACCACTATATATTTTTAAAAAAGTTCGGATAGTTGTTAAAAGTTTGATGGATTTCTTTTCTACAGAAGATTAATATGTAGTGATATATGTATTTTATTTTTATTTTTTTTTTCTATAGAGAAGGAAATACATTTACGTATGCCAGGCTTAGGTATTTCGCTCTGGGTATGTCGGACTTGAACATTAGCCTGGTGACTTGCTAATGTTAATACCGACTAAAACCTCCCCTTTCTTCCGGCCTCATATTCCCCCCGGAACCGCCGCTAGGCATTACTTCGTGGGGAGAGGATTTAGTTACTGCTCTTCCTTCCGATAGCTAACATGTTATTTCTTCTTTCTTCTAGTTGTTGTCTTTTGCTCTTCTTCTTTTGATGGACCATTGAACTATTTAACTTCAAATATACTTAAGAAGTTGAAAAATTTTGGTAGACGAGCATGTTTTTTCGGAGAACTATTGATTTGTAATCTTAACATTAAAAATCATTTATATTAATGCATAATTACACGTTGGTGTAACGGGGTGTAGTCAAGCTTCTGGGTATATACTCAATTCCTACTCTTGTGTCCTCACCGCGAACCCTGGAAATGTGAGCAACCCTTGTGTAAGATGCGGTAGCCAACCCGTGTGGAGCCTAAGGTCACGGCTAAAAGAGAGGAAGCTTCAGCGGAGCCACTCCGACATATTCGTTGTCTAAATGAAGCGTCTGTTCACCAAAGAGAGAAAATTTACTATCGATCGCATTTTCACCATGCGGCAAATCTTGGAAAAGACCCGCGAAAAGAAGATCGATAGACACCACATCGGGAAGGACCTCTCCGAGTCGTTCGATATCTCCCTGTCCCTGTCGAGAGAGAGCTAAATAGAGAAGGTATAATCTTCTATAAGAGTATACAGCTGCTTGCGTACGCCGATGATATTGATATCATTGGCCTCCAAAACCGCGTCGTTAGTTCTGCTTTTTCCAGATTAGATAAGGAAGCGAAGCGTATGGGTCTGGTTGTGAACGAGGACAAGACGAAATATCTCCTGTCATCAAACAAACAGTCATCGCATTCACGACTTGGCTCACACGTCACTGTTGACAGCATAACTTTGAAGTCGTAGATAATTTCGTCTATCTTGGAACCAGTATTAGCACCTACAACAATATCTTGCCAACAAGTGCTACTTTGGACTGAGTAGGCAGTTAAAAAGTAAAGTTCTCTCCTGACGAAAAAAGACAAAACTCTACAAGTCCTTCATCATTCCCGTCCTGCTATATGGTGCGGAGGCATGGACAATAACAAGATCTGATGAGTCGGCATTAGCAGTATTCGAGAGAAAGGCTTTGGCAATGGCGAAGACCGCAGTGATAGAACGATAGGCTGTACGAGATATACGGTGATATTGACATAGTTCAGCGAATCAAGAGACATCGGCTACGCTGGCTATGACATGTTGTTTGGATGGATGAGAAAACTCCAGCACTGAAAACATCCGATTTAGTACCCGTTGGGGAGATCAGGTGGAGAAGAACCTGGCTACACTTAGTATCTCGAATTGGCGCCAAATAGCGAAAAAAAACGACTGCTGCGTTGTTGTTAACTTGGCTAAAGAATAAGAACTGCATTATGTGTGTGAGTACTTTAAAAACTAATCACAATTGCAAGGCAAGACATTTGAAGCATCGTGTGTTCGTATGCTTTACACTTATCGTTCGAGCTTTTTCAACATTCAACAATTTCGCAGCATAATTTTCTGAAAGTTTTTCTTTCACTTATGACTGTGCAAGATGGCGGCATCTATGCATATAGAGTGGCAGTTTTCACTGCATAAGAGATGCGAAAGTGCTGCACGCATAGGCAAAAAAGAGAAAATTGCAAAAATGCAGAAATATATTAAAAAATCCTCAAGCGTTAAGTGAAGCGAAGAATGTGCGAGTGAAGTTAGACGAAAATCTCTGCAGTTCACTGCCTTCAGATTTGCTGTGTATTTGCCAGCCATCTGGGTGCAACAAGTTTGTTAGGCGAATCATTAGCGGTAATATGCGGATATGAAATGCGCATGTACGGCGCATTTATTGTGTTTGCATTTCCCTAACTCGTGCACAGATCGCACAGTTAGCAGCTACAGGGGAATTCGTTGCAACAACAATATTAACATCAACATTGGTTAGCAGTAGCTACATTCGCTATTCTTCCGCCTTGGCGTTGTTTGTTTCTACAGTTGTAATTGCATCTACACCTATAAAGACATATACATAGCTGCTTGTGTGTATGCATATGTATATATGTATGTTGCTTAGCTGCCTGCTAACTTGTCTGCACGGTTATTTGGCGCGTACGCAACGCATGCGCATGCCACCTGACACCTCTGATCCGCTCTCCTGACGGTTTGTGCAATTATGCGGCCAATTTTCAGTTTCGCCACACACTCGCTACTCGTTATGGACAAATTTCGTAATGGCTTCACTTTAGAAGACTACAGCACTTTTTTCGCGTCTGTATTGTCCAGCTCTTGATGTAAGAATTTGTTATGCAATTGAATCGTTTACATAGCTTTCTAACCAGTTCTTATTGCACAACTTATTGCATAGACATTAGGATGTATGGAAATATTAAAATATTTGCTGTTTTACTTATCTAAATATGCTCTATGTAGCCCATCTAAGGCTTAGAGGTGGGGGCACATCCGTGTTTTTTATTTTTTATTTTAACATTTCCGAAAAATGTTAGTATTGTGTTGGAATGTTATTACATATAGTTAAAAAAGTACATAGCAGACAAAATAAAACAGCTTTTAGCACGATATACTTGAGTCAGCGATGCTCCAACTTCTCTAACAATGGCGCCGAGAACCTCGTGGATTTGTGTCACGTTATCCTGCGTTGTAGCAGCCACCTAGCGCATGTCAAACTTACGTGCGGCTGAGGTTCTCAACAGTCGAATATGTCCAATATTTCTGGCATGAACAATCAGTACATTTAGAAGGTGTGTTGATTCCCAACAAGAAAATCGGCTTCTTTTTATTTATCATAGATTCAGTACTTAACATATTTCGGGTATTTTTATTTAGTTTTAAAACTCAAAGTTTAAAATTGATCATCATTAATTACTGCACTTACCCGTCTAACAATAACAATCACAACCCAAAAATTTAGAACCGATTCGCAATGACCGAACATTTCAAATTAGGCGAAGAAACGGTTATTTTCATGAGACATAAAATTATGTTTAAAAAACTTTGACGACTTTACTTAGCGATGAGGAATGAAAGAAGTGAGACTGTTGGCTGAGCTTAATAAATGATAATGATAAGCTATAATGTATGTAATGTTTTGAGTTTCTTCTATACGCTTGCAACGCTTTCCGTATAGGAAATAGTAATCTAATGAAATTATGCTCAGTCTGTATATTTGTTGCTGATGATGCTGAGTTAACCTCTTTTAATTTATGAATTTTCAGCTTTTAACGATTCGTATTTGCTTTGCAAATTAATGGAAGTGGAAAACGGTGCACTTTTCAAAATTCTAACCGATTGACAGTGGGAATCTGATCGGTTAACAGCCGAACTAAACGCAATTGAATTGTGGCAGCATTAGGCATTTTCTAAAAAGTAATATGGCTGCTTTTCACATCTGACGGTATATACATATTCGCAAACTCATAAGCAGAAAAGCAGCCACAAATTTAAGTTTGCTACGATTTGCAATATTAAAAAGTAAATTTAATAATAAGTTATGCCAAATAAAATTGTCTTGGTTATAATTCAGGCGAATCAACAAATTATATACGCTATTAAGTATTGCTTGGTGGTACTTCCCACCTTTCACCACATTCCGCCCAACTCGTAAATTATTTTATATTGTTTTACTAACTTTGAAGCAATATACAGCTTCGGTAACGTCGTCAATCATGAAATTGCAGCAACAACATTAGTTAAACAATAAGTGAAAAAATAGTTACCAACTGCTACATGCAACATGTTGCAGTTGACTGGATAAGAATTTCATTGCAGTTCATTTCCTGCGCTTGTACTGGATCCAACAACTCCACCACTGTCGAAGCTGCGGACTACATATAGCACTTATGATAAATTTCATCATTGATAGAAGTTGAGAGAAAAATGTTGGCGTGCCAAAGCCGAATATTAAAAAATAGAGAAAAGACAGTGGAGGTTAACTGAAGTCAAGAATTTCATTCAGTCGACAATGCGATCATTCATTTAGCAGTAACGGAAAGTGGAATCGATAGGATGGGATCGTGCGATTTAGCCGCTGCGGCAGAGTGGAGAGCATAGCAAAGGAATATTTCAAGACGATTTCCCCAGCACACGGTAAAGCAAGAAATGCTCGACTTTTTTACAATTATTCCTGCAGTAATTCTTCTAAGTGTACGAACGATGCTTGTATGTGTTTAATGGTCAATGGACGGTGAAATAAACTGATAAGGGGTTGGAATATAAAAAACAGACCAAAAAAATGACAAAGGTGGTGCCAGGGGCAGCCGTAGCGTAAGCGGAAATATTAAAATTGAAACAGCATCGCGATGAACTGCAAAACACAGCATGTAACAAACCTGACCAAAAGGAAGAAATCAAAGCACAAATAGATGATAAAACGAAAATCGTTTTGCTTATGATGGCTATGTGATATCGCAGCGTGAATTTCGTTCAATGTATACAGACAAGCTCGGGCATCCGTGGAGGTGCAGTGATTGGCTTGAGCCCAGCGAGAGCAACTAAATCAACGCAACACCCAGGCTACACCAGCAACACTGCCACTGGTGGCAGGCATCAGCGGTCAATGGACAACGGTCAATACACAGACAACAAGCTGTGTTTGGGAATCGAACGCTCAAAGGCTATTAAGGAGAAATTAAAAAACACCAATGAGATTCCGAGTAAGTGCAATGCTTTTGTGACCGTTGCTGTTTAAATCAGTTAGCTGATGTTGCCGCAATGCTGACCGGGCCACTCCATTAACAGGGAGAAAGGGAAAAGTCGTTGCGCTTCATTTGCGACGCATTTCCATGCCAAATGAGAAACATGCAGTATTCATGCTGATGCTTTTTCTATAGCGCAGTGCTGTTGCCAGTGATGGCGTTAGAGCTGAGCGTGCAAAAAAGCATTTCACTATCGAAAACTAGGTTAATGTGCAAAGTTGATTAGTTACTTATAAATGAATATTTCCATCGACATACGATTGCGATTGGCGGTGATGGACATAAATGAAATTATTGATGATGATAAGAGACATTAAACATTGAATACTGTTTTCCACTCACCAATTTTCAATATTTATCAATAAATATTGCTCAAAACATATATAAAAATGTACAGCAATTTAGAAACAAAATATCATAATGAATAGACATGAGGGAATTAACATAACTACGAAAATATATTTGTTTAGTGATTTTACTGTAGTTTTATGTATGGTATACCCAATACACAAATATATATATGTAAAATTGCTTAATAATACATCATATTTTTGTTTGAGTTAATAATTACGAAGAATAACTTGACTCGCAATCAACAGAGCAATGAGAATCAAGTTGGTTGAAGTAGGAGGTTAGCGCATGCGCGTTTGCATTACCACATGGCAGCGTCAATGATTTCTCAACCAGTGACAAACAATCAATAACTGAGAGTTCGTGATTCCTTTGCAATAGACATAGGAAATATTTGAACAACCAACTTAACACTTCAAATAATAAATAAACTAGGTTAATAGCATTGTTTTTGTACGCATTTTAAGCATTTTTTAAATATTAATGTTAGTGCTGATCTTGTTGTTGAGTAGGTTTGCGTTCAAGCCCTCGGTTTCATAATTCAGTGTTAGTATGGTTACATTGTGAAGTTTGGATTTTTGCATTTAAATTATTCATTGAGAAATAAATAAGCATTGCCGATTAGGCAAAAGTAACCAGAATTATACCATTTACAATTATATGTATTTATTTTTTATAAAAAAATTAACGGCAAAATTGGCAAATATATGTCATAAGTAAAATTATCAAATTAATACAAAACACATGTTTTTTTATACCATACAGAAAGCATTACTCTGTCGACCCAGTAGCTACTTATATCATATCCTTTTGCAAGTAGTTTGTCCAACTTTCTAGAAACATTGCTCAAAACCGCACCTTACTTTACTTTAATATGTTCTTAAGTGTTCTATAAATTCAGCAGAATGATATTGCCGGTAGAATTTGGTGTTAAAAATGCTATTTTAATAATAAACCATGAGCAAATGTGTTATATGAACATGAACCAAAGTTCGTTGCTTAAATCATCAGTTAAAGCGGCTGCGACCTTTCCTGTCGCTCCCAAGAAATTGTAGCGGACGGCGTGAATAATAATTTGTGAGGGAAAAATATGTAGTACATTAGAGTTTTTTCCATTAACGCCATATTGTGGGCATGACAAAGACCCGATTCCACACATACGTTATGCTTATTTCTCAGAGATACAAATCTCAAAGATCTTCAGTCAACATTCCAACGTGCAATAACAACAAATAGTATGTGTGAGCAAAAACAGCAAGCACCGCTATAGAAGCATTCACTCATTTATGCACCCAGCGTGTAGCGGAAGCGAATTTGAGTGTCAGTCACCATCGCACCAACCTGCCTTCTGCACACCAACCCATGTGCCCGACGCTGGGAGCTGCAAGTAGTCTCCTTAGCTACTACCGCTTGATACTTAAGTTTTACCGCTCTCTGTCATGATCTTGTTCTTATTGCTATTGCAGCTTTGTTGTTGTAGCTTATGGTGGTTCCTGTTTTTGCAAAATGGTAATTATATACTTTGAGATGTGTTTAACATGCAACACCGCCGTTGCGTTGCGAAGCCATGTTGAGACTTTTTGACAGTGAGCAGTTAGATGATAACACGGCGGCTCGCGAAGAACTAGGTAGGTGAGTACATGCAGCTGTGACCGCCGCTGTGCGCACGCTTCACATGCTTTCATTTATGGTATGCCATTGCTTATGTTGTTGTTCCAACAATAACGGCAAAAACACCTTGAATTTGGTGATCTGAATGAGAACGAAGAAGAGTTTTTTATTACTTGCTCATGCTTCATTTGTTGATACATAGTTTTCGAGAGAGTTGAACATTAATATCTGGACTGTTTTTCTGAAATCAAACCAATTGATGTATTTGTTGCTGCCGCCGTGATTCCAATGAGAATCTATTTAACTGAATGCTCTGCACTGTGCACACGTCACTCGGTGGGTGCTAACATTGTACTGCCGTGGAGGTCAAATATTTGATTATCGCAGGAGTGTGAAAAATGTTATGGGAAAAATGTTACTTAAGAAAATACGCTTTGCGCCTGGATATATGTGAGGCGAGGCGTACCATAAGGTACATGAATGTTGCTTTCCGTTACTGCTTTCATGAAAAGTTTTCCTTGCGGGCCACGTTGTTCTTGTTGTCGTTTTCATAGCTGCCGGAAAGGAAGGTGAAATACAATATATGCGATCATTGAAGCATAGAAACGCCTTTGAGTGTTGTTGTCAGAGTCGCAAGGTGTTGCTAAAACAATATATCTTAAAAACAAGTAAGGAAGGCTAAGTTCGAGTGTAACCGAACATTTTATCCTCTTGCAACTTGCAAGATGAAAAGCCCGGGAAACTCCTTCAGGTGTTGGCAAACTTTACATAAAAAAAAATTTCGAAAGAATTAAACATCCATTATTCGATAGTTCGACAGCTAAACTTATATTAATATCACATTTAAAAGAGATATATGTATGTGATATTGACTCGACCGAAAAGGATAATTTTAATATAATATATTGAATTGATATGGAAAACGTCAACCAGGGGACCAGAATTCATTACATTGGGGATATGAGGTTTAGACAAAGGTAATAATAATTATTTCATTAAAACTTCACATTTTGCCCAACCTAAAAAGTTGAAAGCCGGAAGTCATTAAATGGGGTATATTGGGGACGTTGAATATACTTATATATGCGATATAAAGTCACCCGAAAGTTCGAAAATCTATGTATTAGTATTGTTTGTATATTTTGTATAAGTATTGGCCCGATTTAACATACATTTTTGACATACACACATATTAGTATCAGGAAAGGATCCTCTCTGAATTTCAATTATATATCTCATACGTTGACCGATATATTCGGTAAAAAGTCAACTATAGGTACTAGGGTCCACATATGGGTACCTAGGGTCATGAACAGTTTTGGTTCGATTTGCACAACTTTTGGCCATTGGGTGGCATACTCAAAAGGCACTATTCGTGCAGAGTTTTATTCCGTTATATTAATTGCATCTTGATTTGTATACCGAAAAGTGAAGAAATCAGATGAAATTTCAAATTGTGTTATATGGGAAGTAGGCGTGGTTGTGTGCTCTTATAAAGCTTAATTGTATCATCCTATGTGTAAAATTCAAAATCTTTGACTTTTTTCTTTAATGAGTTATCGCACTTTAGGTGGTTTTTACAAAATTTGGTTGTTATAACTTTAGTAGTTAAGGATATATGCAGATTAAACCTATTATAAGTCGGGATCCCGCCCAGTTTTCAAAAAGTTTAAATTGAAGATTTCCTTTCCTAATGTGAGTCGTTGTACCAAATAACAGTCTTGTATCTTAGTACGGAGCTTAGTTATGTCAATTTATTGGTTTTCGATTATTGGCGTTTTGTGGGGGTAGCAGTGGTCCAATGACGTCCATCTACAATACCAACTGTCTTCCCGTGCCAAGAACCATGTGTACTAAGTTTCTTCAAGCCTTTTAATTTTGATATTCTCATATATTTGGCACGTCCAGCAGCTAGAACTTTTTCATTGCCACTGAATTAACTACTCACTAGGTTTGGATTAATGACACACCACGCAAATCATTCTGTCTGTCGTATAGAATCGATAACTGCAGCTACAACAATAATAAACGCGAAGATTCACGCGGGAACAACTGATCCGACATCATTTGCCACGCTTTTACTCTCGGCTTTATACATTTTTCCGAAGACTACTTCAACGTTGCAGTAATAATGTTAACTTCATGTAAATGCAGAATTTGCATGCTATTTGTGCATGGGTGCGAATTTTGTTGCTGCTTTTGCCCTTATTGTCGGCTCAGTACTAACGCCACCTTGCTTGTGTTCCCGGAGTGCGGTTGTTGTGCACTTACACAGTTTATGCTACCGTCAGGGGAAGCGTCCATGCTGTGCCAGTTCTGGTTGATAGTCGCACTTATTGCGCGGTTCTCGTCTTTTGTGGGTGATTTCAATGACTGCAACTGCCGTCGTGGCTTTTTAACACATTTTTATTCAGATTATTATCGTTGTTGGGTCTATTTGGCTTGGCGCCCATAGGTTGCCCTCGTGATTTCCTACTTCTGTCCTTCTTTACCTTTGTTTGTTATTCGAATGAACGTTAGTGCCCTAGTGACCAGTTGAACTACATTATTGTGATAGTTCGTTACTATTCGTTTCAAGTGCAATAACAAATAGGTTTAACAGTAGTTTCAACAGTAACACTTTCCTACAATTGCCAGCTGCTGCTGCATTGAATGTTAAACACCAATTTTCAAGTTAAAGAAAACTAGACACAACAAAACCTACAACAAGGCATAAGAAGGGCAAGCCAGCAGGGGAATAGTAGATATTTTCGAAACAAATTGCTGCCTGCTGAGTCGTCTGTTATTGCGCTTCTAGTTGCCAATTTCTATTACATCTTGCTTTACACTCTCTTGCTTATTTATTTATCATTGCTTTTGTCGCTTGGTTGGCACCCTATGGTGTGACTTCTTAATTTGAATTTGATGATTTGCTGTTTATTCACTCCATGCGTTTATTTTGGCCTTTTTTTGTCATCTTTTTCTCGTTAACTGAATACACTATTGCTTATGTGTTTCCGAAGCAGACGTGTTTAGAGAAATCTCATGCTTTCTGTTTTCTTAAATTCAATGCAGTGAATTTTTCGAATTCGCTTGTGCACAATAAATATATACAAACTATAATAGATACGTATATTTTTCATTGGAGTTACTTTTTATGAGCAAAGTTTATTTCTAATGACATTTATGGTTAGAGAACTAAATAGTAAACAATTTCTGCTCATTGGAAGGTAATGGGAATACAATATGGATGGACTCCATTACGATAATTTTCTATATATTTTTTTATAAGATTCGCCCTTGCTCCTTTTACATGCAAAAAATTCGTCAAATATGTGCCCTTTAGATTAACGATACGTTATGGCTCCGAAAAATTAACGGTACGTACTGAAATCTGAACACATATTTGGAAAGTATCAAGATCCATTTCACCACTACAAAGTCTATTATCGTGATTAGAGATTTATAGAATATCTGGTAAAAATCTATACAATAAAAATAACTATATCAATCCAACTTTATTTTACTTTACTTCATATCATGTATACCGACCCAAATATGAAACACTCGTATATTAATGAAATTAGGATAAAGTGTAGCAATTTGGCACCAAAATCCTATGATACCAATCGATATCTTCCGATAATATTATCCCGAAAAAATAAATATGTATTTATTAATTGTGTATAAATTGATGTGCAAATTGACGTACGCATGTATGTATTTACAGTTACGTAATACTTGGGTCAACACTTTTGCTTAGTAATGCAGGCATATAATGTGTGTGGGTGTGTGTTTGTATAACGATTCAATTATACGTAAGTACGATAATATTATGCCTAGGTATATGCATGCATGTTCACGGATTTAAAATAATTGAAAAAGTACTTCATCAACGGGCAGATGAGTAATCATGAAGATGCCATATTTTTCGCAATAAAAGCGAAGATTGCATAACAAGTTGTTGTGATTCAGTTGTGCTTCACCAATAGTATAAGCAGCGAATTGAATTACTTTTTCTGTTTTATAAATACTTATATACTATACATACTTACATATGTATTTGAAAATTCAGTTTTATAGCGAAAGTGATTGTTTAATTACATGGTAATTGTATTAGGACATACATACATACATATATGTGTATATATATACATAAAAATCAAAGTATTTTTGTCGAAAATGTATTGTGTCACCCCTGTTTAACTCGTAAAAATCCCACTAACAACATATCTCCATAAGGTGATTCTATTGGCTTATGTATGAATATTTGTATATGCAGTCTTTTGAATCGACAAGAGTGCGTACTGTTATGCTCCTGCTCCCGCCAGCTCGGATCGTTACCGCTTTTGAAGTGGCCACTTCATCTTCTAGTGTTTTTCAATCACAACTCAGTAGATGTTATTCGTTTAGTTATATATTGTTATTGTTGGTTGTTTACGCTAGTATCGATATTTTTAGTTTTGTTGTAGGCTTTCGAATGATGTGCACTTATCGGAGATTGAAGTTGTGCGGTCACTTTTGCAATGTATCGTTGGCATCAGTGGTGGCTTGTAAGAAATATACCAATACCATTACGTGAGGTTTCTTCATAAACATTTATCGTGAAAACACTTGTGTGGGGCCTGAATGATGCATACTCATATGTCTATATGTACAGCCTGAAGAAACTTTTTTTGTATTACAAAATTAACTAAATGGGAAATTTCACTTTCAAATTGTTTGTATTGATGAAAAAAATCAATGAGTATAACAAAAAAGGAAATAAATAACCAAACTTGTTAAAGCAGTTTGAATAAATCGTTTACAGACGGTGCTTGGACACAATTGCGTACAAATGCACTTATGACATTTATCGAACTTTACTCGCACATACATTTTTTGGAAAGTATACCTTTATAAAAAATCGGAGTGCCACTCAGCTATCAGACGGGTACAACTCATTCCTCCGAAACAAGCCCGATGGACCTGCTAGTTTTGTACTCATTATGATCACTTGATTACGGAAAGTATACCTTTATAAAAAATCGGAGTGCCACTCAGCTATCAGACGGGTACAACTCATTCCTCCGAAACAAGCCCGATGGACCTGCTAGTTTTGTACTCATTATGATCACTTGATTACGGCCAAATGACAGTTTATAAATATAGATTTGTTTATGGCCAGGTGAATTATTTCAAGCGATTTACCGCTCCCAGAAAAAGTTCAGACCGACAAAAATTTCAATGTTATGCGATTTTGTAATTTTTATGAAGGTTTACAAAAGATTATCAGAGATAGTTTGGAGACAATATTGAAGTCATTCTTACTAAATCTTAATAAAATAATAATAATGCTAACTGGGACGTTTATTTAATGGGAATATCATTATTTGAAATGTATGAGTATCAGGCCAAAAAAATTAACAGCAGTCAGCGAAGATATCAATAGAAATTTGTCACCGTTTACAAGGAAGTAACGACGGAAAGTCATTATTTTCAGCAACAAATGCTATTGTTCAAGTTATGTAGAGAAAGTTATTGCGAAGAGCAAATGTGCACCTACACTGGCGAACTTAAATACTCTTCAGAGTAAGTATGTAAAAAGACGGGCAGGTGGAAAAATTTTAAATATATACATAAAACGATTAAGTATAAATATGATAGTGGAACAAACAATTTTTTATAAAATTTTATGAAAAGTTCAAAATCCTCACTTTATCATCGAGTTACATACATACTTGTAGTATATATGTACATGGATATACAAGTTGACCAACACAGGAGGCACCGCAACGTGATCATAAAAATTTTGATTTTTTGCTTTCGTCTGGTAACTTTTACTTTCGCTTAAATAATTAGCCCTGTGATATTGCTTTCATGTGGAATGTACGTTCAGCGTGTTGTGGTAAAGCTACGATGGCGAATGAGTGTGCAGCATAAAACAGAAATACAGAAATAATCGCCATGGTCAACAATCGCTGGCATTACCGTTAAGTCAACTGTCAGCACCAAACGATGCGGAGTTATCAAAAATTGCTTTGAAGAAAGCTGGGCGAGCAAAAATGAGACTGTGCCGCAGTTGCAATTGCGTTATTCATGTATTTATGAAATAATTGCTTTTCAGTCACTTGGATCACTTTTAGGACTCTATATATATTTTGTACATAGATTTTTTGAGTAATTGCAGATCCGCATTACGTTGTTACCTCATTTTAAGTTAAGCATTGCGTAATACTGTATTATTTATACAATTTATACAAATAATATACAAACATTTACATATATTTAAATACATTCGAGTACATACAGCAACTGCTATTGATCCCATGGTTTACCTTGTGACAGCTTTGCACTCAAAGCACACACTGTAGGCATTTTTAAAATTTCAAAAAATCGACAGGAGTAAACATGAATTTCTTGCATTTTATTGTGAAAAAAACGAGAATAAAACAATTGTTCTGAATTCGATGAAGTAGCATAACAAATATTTCGTCTCTTATACAATACATAATTTGAACTTAACAATTTAGAGAACGCGTTTTTGGTATTTTTATATATACAGTCGAAGTTCCATATAGCGAGTCTCAAGGAGACAAAAATAAACTTCGTTATGTAGAAATCTTGTAATATAGAATCGTTTGAAAAGGTTGTGTTTTTACATATGTACAATTTTATTAAAAATAACAAATAGACTTATTTTTATTTATTTGTGTTAGAATATTCAGGAAAATTTGTTTTCTGTAGTGCCCTTTTACTTTAAAGATAGTATCTTGGTGCATTGGGTACTGAAATCATGTTGTTAGAGATATAAACAAGCTCTTTTCTCAATCATATTTTATATATCAGGTTCTTAAGATGCGTTATTTTTGTCCGTCCATTCGTTCGTTCATCCATGCAAACGATATTCTAAGTAAAAATAGATGTCCTTATGAAACTACGTATACATGCTTTTATTCTCCAATCATATCGAAAGATCTAAATCAGGGGTGACCAAAAAATTTAACTCCGGAGTTATACGAAAACAACTTTCATATGTAGTTCTCGGAATGACAAACATTAATTCGGTTCAAAACTATACCCATTTCTGCTGGACTAACAACAACGCAATGTCAAATAAGTCAAAAACCAAGTTTGTTTACAGATGTGCCTTGAATTTATCAGTTATATTTTTCTGACATCCTGCCTTTTGTAATATTAGCTGATAAAAATTCCCTGATCTCTATCGCTAACCTAATCAGGGAACATGTTTGGGAGAAAAATGATAGAGTTTCTCATCTTGTCATCCTTGCCAAAGCGAGCAAAGTGAGCTACGACGTGTGCACCCCTAATCTAAATGACAGTTGTCGCCAACATAAACACGACGTTGAAAGATTTAATGTCAAAAACGAATATATCTCTTTATGGTTAACTCCGCCTACTGAAACTGATTTCCGTTGTCTATATTTTTCTTCGTATTTATATTTTCATAGTTTTCGATTGTATCTTACGTTCGGTTCTGCCTGAATTTAGCTCTTCCTCACTTTTCTGTTGTTAAAATATTTTAATATGTAGTACATACCTGCAAAATAAAATAAACAGAAAACTATTCCATTAATGCTTAATTGCAAATTAAATATTTAAAATTCAAGGTAAAACTAATTGAAGACATTTCGCGATGAAGTGTAAGATGAATTGCAACGAAATTCGGTGGAAAAATATAAACAAATATATACAAATACATAAACTAGTGAGTCTCCAAGCCTACCATAGAGTGACCCACATTTCATGGTAACACCAAACAAGTGACACACATCACAACAACAGCGTTCACACGAACGTATGTACATTCATACGAGATTGGCAGCACGTGTTGGTTTTACAAATAGCCGCGTTATGACAATAATTACAATTTCAAATAGCTACGAGTTACACAGTTTTCATGTGGGTTATCCGAGCGGTCTTTTGAACATCTTCGAAGTTCTGTTGATCTGGTGGTGCACCTTCATAAGCAAGAGCGGAAATTGCCTTGAATGACTTTGTGCAAATTTAGCATTTTTACAAATACGATAACAAAGTAAAATCTTTTAGTTCAAAATATAAAAATAAAGCGATTTATGAATGACAACATGACAATCACAACAACTTACGCCTCAAAACAATCTAAATTTGTTCGTAATGAGCGTAGCAACACCAGTAGGCTTGCTGAGGACGCCCTCATCAGAGTAAACGCCATTACCACCAGCGAAGTTTTAGTTGCCTCTTGGCACCTAATAAGAAATGAATCGGCATCAACATTTTACTAGTAATATTCTATTTCGTGTGCAATATAGATGACCACCAGCTGGTCCTACACCTAAATCCATTTCTAGTATAACAATAACAACAATACAAAGTGATTACGATAATTATTGCGTATTCGAAGTCATTCATCCAGACTTAAATATGTATATAGCATACATAGGTACATTCAAAAAAACTTCGTATTCGATTCGTATGAAATGTAGAATTCGGAAGCAAACATCGCAAAATGAAAGTGTTTTCGGTTTCACACTGAAATATTCGCCCGCCAAGACAATATCGATACTAATCGGACCAATCTCTTATTTATTGACGGCACGTCACGTCGACCGCTTACTCACCTGTAGCCATGCAGTTAGCGCAACAAAAGTCAGCTTTCTTCTTCTGCAGGCCCATGACCCAGAGTGACCCCATAGCAAAAGTTAATAGGTACATATGTACTTATGTACATATATGTATGTGAATAGTGAGACCTTATGAATTTCCAATGAGTAGATACAACGAAACGGAATGGCTCTCTTGATAAATTTTAATGATCGTATTAAAACTGACGCAACGAACGAAAACGAAACTAAGGAAGCTGAAAGAAAATCAGAGAAGAAAATATACGACGAAATGAAGGAAAGGAAGATAAAATGTGATGAACCACAGTCAAAAATCAAACAATCTACTTTGAAGTAAATCGAAGGAAAAGTTATTAAGCAAAATTAATTATTAACATGATATTGGATTGAGAGATCTGTTTGAGGTGCAAATTTTTTCCTTCATATGTGGTTCATCCATCAGAGACACATTGCTGCTACCTTTCTTCTCTCGGCTACTTTTCAAGCAACACATAATCTTCGGGGTTTCTGTGATTATACCCACAATTACATTCGTTGAAATGAGTATATGTGTATTTTCATATTCATGGATTCACATAAATGTCGCATGTATACATATTTATATGTTAGTATGCATGAGAAGATCAGGACTGGTACAATTACCCACATATATGCAACGTACAGCCGATCTCACAGATACAATCGTGCGTCCATGCGCACCTTTCTCTTGTGCATAATTTAATGGCGACACAACACAACAGCAACAACTAACAAGAAAAAGCAAAAAACCACATTCACATTTATTAATACGTGTTTGTAGTACGAACTAGTGTTATTGTTGCTATTATTGTCGGTATATTACTGCTGTTTTCCACAACCAAATGGGGCTTGGATGGAAACAGCGGCTTTTTATGCGAATACTCGCGCTACCATCTGTCCGGAGTTGATTGTTATTGTAGATGCCGCCAAGCAAGCAAGCACATTGTTGATGTGTGCCGGGTCGACGCTGGTTGGCAATTTCTCACTTGAAATCACATTTTTCATTTTCAATGCAACGGCAAAAGTCGCTCACCGAAAGTTACAGAAAAACACAAACAACAGCAACAACAACAATGGTTTGCATTCGCTGAAGGTACAAAGGGGTTTAGTCGACGCAGTGCAATGGCTTCTTCTTATTATTATTTTTGCTTCTGCCATTGTTGTGGATGCCTTTGTGTTATATACACATGAACTATACATATACAAGTATGAACATATGTATACTTACTATCTTGCTTTTTACATACCAGTGCAAAGCAGCGGGTTTGTTTTTGCGATATTTCAGCAAGGTATTGGTTCAAGCCTTAGCAAGTTACGAGGAGGAAGCTTACAGTGTGCTTGCTATTTTTATTGTGGCAGCTAACTCGCCTTTTGAAATTTTTCTTATAATTGAAAGTGGAGTTAATGCTCTTGCAGCAGCATCCATTTGCACATTTACAAATGCTCCTATTTACATACTTTCTTATTAACGCTCACTCTTGGATGTATGCAAGCTCAGAGTCGTATACGCACAACACACTTGCACATGCATTCAATTACAGCAATAACCTTACTGAAGGAAAATTAAAAATGATTCAGACGTAATTAAACAACAAACACAACAAGTGCAATGGCTGAAACGATTGACGCGGCAACGCATATAAACAGACCAGTAAAAGCTGCAACGCGTACAAAACGGAAAGACTTAAGAGTTCATTAACACAGAACTAACAGCAAATAACCACCACCGCACCCGACAATAGTCATTCAGTAAGTTCAAGTAGACTTAGCGAAAGGTTTGCATCCACGCATCGCTGAATGGAAATCGTTCCTTACATATTAGTTAACATAGTATCAGTTTTTATGTTCCGATGTTATCGAAAACCGACAAATGCACATAACTGTGTACGAAGAGAATTCAACCTTGAGTAGATTCAGAGGAGTACTTGTGCAACTTCCAAAACTGGCTTTTTACTGAGTAGAAGGACATAACGGAATATATTTATATCAATTCATTCTACCGAATATGAAATTCCAAAGTTAAATATTAATTTCAGTAATTTGTATGAACTTCTTCCGGCTTATGAATTGCGTCTAGGCATTACCACAAACATGTGGGGTAAAGTTCTTCTATTATTTTCTATTTTTGAGAAAAAAGAAGTTCTGATATTTTAATAGTAAAATTTTCAAAAAGTAAACTGAACTAAACAATAACTAACTCACAGACAGCAATTTATATCTATTTGAGAAAGAAGTCATTGTTATGAAATCGAAACATAAATTTAAAGATAAAGACGCGAACAATTTGTCTTATTTGGAGTCCAAGTTTGTAAGTTTCTCCATGAATTAAATCAGTACTGAAATTGGAGAAATATCTTAAACTTTATTAAAAATTTGAATACAAATTTGCTTGAAATTAATTAATCTATATATAATATAATTACGCCAAGAAAAAAGTTAGCGTTCCCTCTTTGACTGTCTTGCCGATGACATATATGGATAAAATGTATACCGATGGAAAGGAGAAGGCGTGCAGACGTGCACAACGTCATTTTTTGTACGTCAACGGGAACACAGGTAAAAATGCGTTGGCACAAATTTAACGACTACAACAACTACAAGCGCGGTTATTATTGTTCAATGTTATTTCTCCTTTGTGCGTCACATTTAACACAGTAGTATTCAGAAATACATTTCGTCGCTGTTTTGTATCAGTTGCAAATACATATATCGGATGATTGTGAATCGTTTACGGCGGATTTGTAGTTTCGATTTTTTTCCACTTTGATTTGTGTTAAGACTTTGCTTGTTGCAACACTGAGTTCTTTTACAATTACATTTTTAACGCACATTAAAGTGTAATTTATGAAAAAAAACACATTGAAGTGGAAATAACTTTTGATATCATTCGTTTTATTTTGTTGAGTTAGAAATGTTTAGATTAATTGTGTGCATTGTGTGAAAGTTTATTTTTTTTAGAAAGATTTTTCAAGGTCAATTTAATGTAGTTGGTTGAATCGACAATATCAACAATAACAACGAAATAGGAAGTGATTGAATTTTTTCCCGTTTCTTATCATGTGGTTGGTTTGTTGCAATTTTAAACGAAAATTGAATTGACAACGTTCTTTTTATTTTGGTGAGTTAGAAATTTTTGGTAAATTTCAAGCCCATTCAATGTTTTATCTTATTTTCCAAGGTTAATAGTTAGTTTAATCGGCATCAACAGCACTTCAATTCGAAAGATAATTTCTTTGTGTGTTTTGGCAATATCCCATTAATTCCTTTATTATTGGTAAGTTTTTTTTTCTTTGCTTTCAATTTGTAAACAAAATCGTGAACATAATTTGTATGTTAAGTAGGCGATATTAATGCAAATCGGTCATTCATTCAATTATTAAAAAAATTTTTTGGAACCGTCGATGCGCACACATAAATCTATTTCATCATACCTTACCGTAAATCATATGCATATAACATACAATAGTATTTCCTTTAACTCCGGTTAGAGCGTAGGACGAGTGGGTTGAATATGATCAATCATTCCCTTAGCCCCCATATACCTAATAGAAAGATTTGCGAACTCCCGGCTAACTTTATACCGCATATGTCGGCAAATATATCATTTATTTAAATAAAATTGAGACAGAGTGGGTTTCCAATAACGGTGCATGCCTAAAATGGAAAAAATCGGGTAAAAACATATCTTAGACCTCATATAACTAATATTAGGACTTTCAATCATTTAGTTGATTTTATACCGCATGTATTGTTGATGTTATCTGAGGTACCTTAATGAAACTCAGAGAGAATCTTTTTCTGTTAATAATATATAGTAATGACCGTATAGATTGGTGTAAGATATCTTAGTAACATTAACCATACTCGGTCAGTGTATGAGGTATATATTTATAAAATTGCTTAAAAATATGTCCTCGAGTAAACATAAGTAATGTCAAACGTTCGTTGAGCTATAATATAAGTTAATAAGATACAAACTTGATTGTAACTCATGTATCTACAATTTCGTCGAAGAACGAATGTTGAATTCTTTTGCACAATTCTTAATTTACAGTTTTGACAACACCTGCATATATTTTCCCGGCTTTGACCTTTGCAAGATGCAAGAGTATAAAATGTTCGGTTACACCCGAACTTAGCCTTTCCCTACTTGTTTATAAATAACTTTCTGTATAATTAGAAGTTAAAGCAGTTTATTAAGCCGAATCAAATTTCAAAATCAAAAAGCAAATATTTTCAACGCAATGCCATTTTACTAGTACGAAAGGAAATCGTGGTTGTCATTACCACGTATAAGAATTAAATGATACCATGTCCAGCAATTTCTGCTGAGTTAGCTCATAGAGTTAATGGGATGCCCACATTTTTTGAATAACACCGTAGCAACGCACACCAATGCGCCCATATAATATAGATATATTATATGTATGTATAAAACATAACGTATACGAAATAAAGAAAGCCAAACGATCGAAAAGCAGGTTACCGGCCGATCGATTGACAACACAGGACTTGCAGTGGAGCTGAACTGAGCTTTAATGGCGGCCCCCGCTCGGTTGTTTGCATTTGCCAGAAATAAGAGAGTTGAATGAAAAGGAAGGAGAGTAAAGATAAGGAAGTGCGTACAAACGCATTTTTACATACTGATTATCATTTGATAAATACATTCTTTCCTGTTATTAATCGCTTATGTAGTGTTCACATAAAGTTGACATTTTCAATAACCATTGTGATTGGAGCGTGAAAATGTGCCGAACCTTATAAGCATTGAAAAACTACCTAAGTTAGCGGTTACTATCAGCTTAAACAAAACTTAATCAAACATGCCGTTAAATGAGATTTATGATGGGACTAAATAACCAAAGTATCTCTAGTTGTTTAAATATATGTTTGTTTGAAAAGCCGAATTATTGTGCATTTCCTTAACTCTTAAGTCGAGACTTTCCAGAATTATCTTTTAGCAACACCACAAAACCTAAAATCGCGTGCTTATGCCGGATACTAGGCCATAAATAAATATGTATAACTAAAAGAAATAAAACAAGTAAGGAAGGGCTAAGTTCGGATGTAACCGAACATTTTATACTCTCGCAAAGTCAAATGGTATACTCGTTTGAGATTTCTTTGTGGATTGACTGATATTTTCGGTAGAAGGTCAACTATAGGCACTGGGGTCCACATATTTAGTACTTAGGGGCTTGAACAGTTTTGGTTCGATTTAGAAAATTTTTGGTCACAAGGTGGCATACTTTAAACGTATTATTCACGCAAAGTTTTACGCCGATATAATCATTGTTGCTTGATTTGCATAGTGGAAAGTGAAAGAATCAAGTGGTATTTAAAATGGTGTCATATGGAAAATAGGCGTGGTTGTAATCCGATTTCGCCCATTTTCGCACTATGACATAGAAACATGAAAAGAAAGTTATGCACCGAATTTGGTTGAAATCGGTTAAGCAGATCTCAAGATATGGGTTTTCACCTAAAAGTGGGCTGTGCCACGCCCACTGTCTAATTTTGAACGCGGTTCCTATAAAGTCATCTTATACCATCCCAGAGATAAAATTTAATGTCTCTGGCGTGTTTAGTGCTTGATTTATCGCGCTTTTAGTAGTTTTTAACAGTACCGTTATATGGGGAGTGGGCGGAGTTTCCACCCGATTTCAACTATTTTCACACCGTCAATAGAAGTGCAAAAAACATTTGCTTCCAGTGAATTTTGTTATTATAGCATTAGCGGTTTAGGAGATATGCACATTAAACCTATTAGAGGCGGGACCACGCCCACTTTTTAAAAAAAAATTTTAACTGCAGATGCCCCTCCCTAATGTGATCCTGTGTACCAAATAACAGTCTTGTATCTTATTGCGGAGCTTAGTTATGGCAAGTTATTTGTTTTTGATTAATGGCGTTTTGTGGGCGTGGCAGTGGTCCGATTACGCCCATCTGCAACACCAACCGTCTCACGGTACCATGAAACATGTCTACCAAGTTTCATAAAGATATCTCAATTTTTACTCAAGTTAGAGCTTGCACGGACGGACGGACAGACGGACAGACGGACGGACAGTCACCCGGATTTCAACTCGTCTCTTCATCCTGATCATTTATATATATATAACCCTATATCTAACTCGATTAATTTTAGGTGATACAAACAACCGTTAGGTGAACAAAACTATTATACTCTGTAGCAACAGGTTGCGAGAGTATAAAATTGTGTTTATATATTATAAAGAAAGTAAGCAAAACACACGAAGCAACTGATGCATTTTTATCGATAAACGTCAGGCGAGCAACTATATCTCAAAAATTACAGCGCAAGCTTTTAAAGAGTCAGGATATTTGAAGGCGAACGGGGGCAAATCAAGGCGGACGAGAATAAAGGAGCAAACAAATATTTATTTTAATTAATAATAATATTCATATATGATGATGTTGATGTGCATGTTAGGCCTTGAGAGTGTGGCGATACCATAGTCTCGAACTAAGCAAATTTTATACATGCCATACTCATGTAAAAATCTGTGCAAATGAATGTGCAGCCGGTGTGAGTAAACATTTTAACCTTAGCCCATTATAATTCAAACATATAAAAAATATTGTACTTATGTGTAAGTAAGCATCCTAACAAGCAGCTACAACACCACATATCACAAAAGCAATAGTAAATAAACGCACGGTACATTTATACACGTACCGCGTGTATTCATTTGCTTCACAACAATATCAGCTACCACATTCGTTGGAGCAGTTAGCTAAAAACTGTATAAATTTATGCCAATTAGACAGTTGCTGATATTTACTGATGATAATTCGTCCGAATGTAGCAGTACCTGTGGCCATTTATTTGCGTTAAACCATAAATTGCTAAAATACATGTACGAGGTGTGTTCAAAGGAAAAGGTGAATTTTGAATTCTTTTGAAAAGTACTTATTTATTCATCAGTATCTATTTTATCCCCTTATAAGGATGATTACTTTGCTCTCGAATACAATACACTTGCGCCAACGCAATTTCTAACCCTGAAGCACTTCTGAAATGCGCTTTTCGGTATGGCCATCAGCTCTTTCTTCGATTCTGACTTGATCTCTTTTCATTGGTTTCTTCAGTTTTGAGAATAGGAAAAAGTCGCAGGGAGTCAAATCTGGTGGTTTGAGCAAACCCGGATCGTTGTTGATGTCAATCAACAACTACTGAGCGATACTAAGCGACATTGCTTTTGTTCAAAAATTAGCAATTTCGGAACAAACTTTGCTGCCATACGTTTAATGCCCAAAACATTCGAGAAAATTGAATGGCATGAGCCGATTGATGTGCCAACATCCTCTGGTACTTCCTTAATAGTGATTCGACGATTTTCGAGAACAATTTTTTTCACTGGTTCGATATTTTCTTCGCTTGTTGACATGGTCGCAACTCTAGGATGCTCATCGTCATCAACATCTTTTCGGCGTTCTGTAAAACGCTTGTACCACTTATAAACACTTGTTTGACACAAAGTGGGCTCACCGAATGCCACAGTCAACATTTCAAGTACCTTGGAGCAAGCTAGTCCATTTTTAACGCAAAATATATTCTTATATTTCTCACATATTCTTTGATCCATTTCTTTCAAAAGTCAATAATCGAAGTGCACACAAAAACGTAACTAACCTTTTCTGTTGTCAAAAACAAACTACTAATCGAAATTGACCGCTAATGCAAGCACATAATAAACTTATGTGTCCAATTATAACAAAAACAAAATATCGATAATCGAATGTACATAGCCCGCAAAATATCAAAATTCACCTTTTCCGTTGAACACACATCGTACATACTATGTATATGCATTGAGTGATGAAATTTCTTCTTACGATTGATACCTAACTACTGTTTTGAGTCTTTTAAAAAACAACCTTATGCAAACAAAATATGATCTATTTATTCTTTATCGCACTTATTAACACCTGCTGGAAAGTCGTGAAAAATACGAAAGTTTTAGCCATATAAATTTCAAAACAATGTATGTAGGTGCATATGCATACTGCTCACGACAGCCCGCATTACGTTCCTAACTTTGTCGGAGATAGCACGTGTCTTCGGTGGCAGCTCGATGAGTAAGCAGATGAGTAAGAAATGTCGACCGAGAATGTCAGAAGTTGCACACACGCCATCTCAAAATGACAAATGAAACGTGTAAACAAGTTGAGAATATCTATTTGGGGTTCATTATAATTGTACGATATAGGTTTGGTTATCTAAATTTGCATAACCAGATTATTTCAGCTGGTACATAAGAAAAGTAAAATTTGTTTTGACAAATAAATGGAAATTACTTGGGCGAATATAGAAATATATTTGTATGAAAAATGGCAGCGGGTAAAAACGTTGATGAACTAAGAATAAAGTTAATTTAAATCTAGAAAAACAAGTTTTTGTTCAACTTTTTATGCTACCAGTAACATTTAGAGATGTGCAATGAAATGTAAATTAGCAAAAAATTATAGATGGTTTATATTAAAGACATTCCATGTGTTGGTATCTTTCGGACAGTCGTTAATGTCTTCTGCGGTGTAGTGGGAATCAAGATAACGTATCCAACTTTTGACACACTAAAAGTAACAAATGCTGAATAGTCTCATCCGTTGTATGTGGAATTTGACATCCGATATACAAAAAAGAGGAACCTACCTACCGAAAATATAAAAATTTGCACGAAAAAAATTTATAAAATTTGAAAACAAATTTTTCTTTGCTTAATTTTTTAATCACTTTTTACAGCTGAATATTTCAGGTAATGTTCCAGCAAACGAGTTCGTTTTTAAAGTCTTTTGTGTGCCATATTTGATGGTATGATTTCACAATAAATTATTTAATTAACTGGGTGCATTGTGTGAGTGAAATTTACAAAACTGTATGTAGTTTTCAACACTAACACAAACAAAATATCGCGGATTTGTCGACTTTAACTTTATTGAATTTGAATAGCTGCTTTACGATTCAATTTAAAGGTAATCGCTATAGCGGTAAAGCATTACCAGTGTTACGAGTTTGGTTGAACATTTCGGTGCGTTACAGTACTAACTATTCATCAATTTTGCAACATATATGTTTTAAAAAATTAACTTTCCGCTGTTGACAAATTATTATCAAACGTAAATTAAATAAAAAAGTATGAAAAAATCCGTTGACACTTACAGCATACTATTTCTAAGCGAAATATTTTGTTTCAAGGCAATCCAGGTGATGAGCAATCGAAGGGCCTAGCTGATAATTTTAAAGAGCAGGTGATTTTTAACGGTCAGTACAATTTTAATAAACATGTGTATATTTTTTTTGCGATACTCACTTTACAATATAATGTTAAGCTAAACTAACTAAATTAAAGCGCTAGAGAAGCAAAATTTATTTGTTTATATTTCTGGCGACAACGAATTCTTCCAAATCTTCTACATATGCGCCCAAGTAATTAGTTAAAAATGTAAATTCCTTATGTCCACTGTCTACAAAAAATGTGTATAACTTTCGAAATAACTGAGTCTCTATGTGATTTGGAAAACTGCTCGCAATTCCATTCATATATTCGAAATTATTTTGCGATGCAAACGAATGAATATGATACAAGTATATATGATTAACACTCTTGCAAAATGATCTAAAGTACAATAATATGGATATAGAATATGCAAACATCTTAAGTTACTCGCATTTAGTGAATAACTTCGATATCTACGCATAGACCAAAATAACAATTTTTGTCTTCCCTTTTTCGAATTTAGACTTTTCTCGTAGTAAAATAAAATATTGTTAAAATTAACCTTCTTTTTACTTATGTTAAAGCATATTGAAAATATGAGCGGTGGAATATAGTCATTTTATTTAAGAAAAGCAATAAATTAAAACTCTAAATAGATAGGAATAAAAAACAGTCTAGCGCTACAATTCAACTTTATCTAAGCCCGAAATTGACAAACAACGAAAAACAACAATTCTGAAATTGTCTTCTACTATCTATAAATGCGATTTGTACTCCATATTGCGTTCATAGCATCGCAAAAAGATAGGGGTAACCACAAAACAGTCCGAAATATTGCCCTCTTCTACACGCGTTCGTGCTAATAACTTATCGTGTGGGGAGGCTATCTCTAGATCAATATGATCCACTTCACTTGTTACCAAACTACTCCCCACACACAGAAAAAAAGACTTGGGACTTACCGTCTTGTTTGCCTTGGTATCGATTGTGTCCAACAAACCGGTGCCTTGTGCGTGTGCTGATTGCGCGATGATTTGTACGTGAGGTCGCCGCACTCTGACTGCCATACTTGCAAATTGCCTTCGGCTGGGTAGAACGTGTACAGACTATTGGTGGCCGAAGCGATAACCGGTGATCCACCAGCTGCTGCGACCAACGCAGCAGCGGCATCAACAGCATTCGCTGGATTAAGAACTGTTGTAGCGGCTGGAAGTGAAACTGCTGCTGTGCTCGTCGACAAAGTTGCACTCGAAATGGGCTGTACTAGCAGAGCTTGACCAGCGCTCGTCGTGCCGGTTCCAACACCCCCACTACAGTATTTATAGTTCATCATGCGTGTATTGCTGGCGGTGTTGCTGGAACCACCAGCGCTATGGACGCTATGATTGCCCGAACTCGTGACGCCACTGCCATCGTGCTTAAGAATAAGTGCATTGGTCGGGTCATATCCATTGCGATGGCGTGATATGGCATCAACCGAATGCGAACGCATATTGGCGTTGCGTGAAAGAAGCTGGCTTCGTGAAGTGTGAACTTGCATACCACCAATGCTGGCTCCTGTACTGTTGCTGACGCCATGGCTGTTGCTTGACAGACTATTTACTACTGCGGGAGACATTGCTCGTGTGCGTGCACGTCGAAATCCACTAGTCATGCCCCCTCCAATGCCAGTACTACTGGTAGTGTAACGATGATTGTGTACTGTCTGATGACCGGCGGCTGAGGCTACCATTGGTTGACGTTGCTTTTGATATTGTAGACGCTGTGGGGGCAACGGCGAGCCGCTTCCACTGCTTGTGGATTTGGTTAAAGCACCGCTGGCGCGTGCCACATTGGCAGTGAGAGCAGCCAAGTTGGATCCAGTACGATATTGCATAACTAAATGATTTTTGTTATTATTGTTAGGGACATAAGCAGCTGAAGATGATGATGTTGTCACAGCGATCGGATAGTTGATATTGTGCGCCGACTCAGCTGAGCCACGTCGCTGCTGCTGCAAATGCTGATCTTTTAGAAACGTTTCCATTGACGTGTCGGATGTCGATTTCGCGTCATCACCATCATATTGATAGTTGTTAGAGTTTGCAGGAGTTGCAGCAGGTGTCACACTAATCGCTGGCTGTCGGCGTGCAATTTGAGACGGTGGAACGACCATTGTTAGCAAGCGTAGTTTATGCAAATCTGTTTTCACGCTTGCCTTTTGAGCTACCGTTGTGGACACGCTAGATGTGGCAGCCAAGCTTGCTATTGTTGTCATTGGTGACGTTGATACTGATGCTGTCGACGCTGTTAGACCTCCCGTGGCGGCTGACGACAGCTGAGCTAGTGTCGAGCCGCTATTTTGCTTTTCTGCAACACTATTTCTTTTGTTGTTCTGACTATTGTTATTATGGCTACTACCACTACTGCAATTCGTTCCACTTGTTTGATGCTCCGAATCGGTAGACACCCGATCCGGATCACTTTCAAAACCTTCGTCGAGGGATCGTGTTGGACTTAGTATGGGCTTGGAGTGTTGTTCCAATTTTGTACTGGTTCCACTAGCTGTCAATGGTGTCAACATTGTTATTGTGTTCAACTTGCTAGCATTCATTTTTTTCATTTCTTAAGCACTTCAAGTAGTTAACAACTTATATTGATTTTGCTTTTGGACTGTGATAATGCTGAGCTAAAATATACCTCTCTCAGATTTACCATATATGACGTTCTCGTTTTAAACATACAACCTGACAATAAATACTTTGTTGAACTGGGTTGCACTTCTTCAATTTGAGTTACTAAGAATACACTCAATATATTTTTCTTTCCCTAATCTTCATATAAATGAAATATGTTTAGGTGGTCTTATGGTTTTCTAAATAAAGTGCGACAATTAAGTTCAACGTTCTTAGCTTAATCAATTACACAGCGCTTATTTCATTAATTCGGTTGTCACGGAGCAGTTGCTGCACTGGGAAGTAAAATGTAGAACTTTCGAAGACGCTAACACTTTTTTTAATGTAACCAGATAATACAATTTTTGTATGCACATTTCTCCATTGACAACTAAAATTCACTATTCACCTGCTCATTTCACCCTTGCTTCTATTCGTCACTACATATGTATATACTATTAGTTTGAATTTTGGTTTTCTACTTTTATTTTCTATACTTTTCTTTGTAGCGCAAAAGCATTAACTTTTGTTTATTCGTTTGTTGGTTTGCTTGGCTCTTTATCCACTTGCTTACCCAGCATTTGGAGATGCTGCAGCTACCACTGTTCACTATCTCTCAACTTTGCACACTTCTATATGTATTTCACCGTCCACTTCGTTTTTAAAATTTGGTAGTAATTCGGTTTTAGCAGTTTTCACTACCGCTCTTTGTAATGTACCTATTGAACTTTCCTTCAGCTCAATTCTATTGCCTTACTGTTAAGTCAATTTTACTTCATCTCAGGTAATCGAATGCTTGCCGTTTACATGTGTTGCGAATGAAAGTCGTTTTCAAACTGATTGCCGACTCCAACTTGTCTCTGCTAGTCAGTCACAAGCGCTGTACTGTTAATCTTAATAACTTTTATGATACTCGTATCAGCTGACGTTGCCCTGCTACTCCCTGCAGCCAAACGAGTTTATGATATCTCCGTTTCCACATGACTTCTGCTTTTTGCAAATATATTATTTATTTAAAGCTAGCAATAATACTGTGCTAATATATTAATTAATTTTTATATTCAACCTTCTAAGTATTGGTAGTGATGGAAACGGTTTGATGGTAATATGTTCGTGAAAAAAGGTAAGAAACAAACCTTGCTATTATTTTCAGAAATTTGTGTATATTTTTTATTTATAGTTTCATTTCTTGATTTTCTTAAGATAATTAACATTGGCCAACGAATTTTATCCACTGTATGTACTCCTAAACTCTTTTAAGAAAAAATGTTGAAGACTGGTTTTCTCAGAGAAACTATTTTTATTAAGCAAGAGCAGATTAGTATATGCGCTTTTTCATCAATGAAACCTAAAACCTTTCGCACGGCGCTCCAAAGATTTCCAAATAAATTGCCAGTACTGTTTGGTTACAAGTGGCACCTGCTACATCCATTTCGCCCGGAGCTGTTAAGCAACATTGGCACTGTGATCCGATGAGTATGATTTGTTTTTGTTGTTTCTGTTATTTTATGTAGTGTTGTTGTTAACAGTCGTGCGGTGCTCTCTGCACAACTTTAAGCGTTTTAGCTGTTACTTTTTGTTGCAGGCCTTTTATTGTAGTGTTTCGTTTTACGACAATCGTAATAACCAACGCGACTACTTTCATTGATGAGCGCTTACGCCAAACCGAGCCATAGAGACTTTCAGCGAGGGCATTGCAAACTAGAGGAGTTAGCAAAGAAGGAAAGGGAAGGCGAAGTAATTTCACGTACGCTGGTCATTTCAAAGGCACTTTACAGGCTTTATTTTATACTACAGGCTTTTCATCTTCCGCAGCCGCCTTTCCAATCAACTATTCTGCGTTGAACGTAACTGAACTGAATAATATCTCGGGTTTACCCATTGTAAGTAGTGTTAAATTATGGTAGAACTAGAATTTTTGACACAGGAGAAAAAATTAAATCAACAAATAAAATAGTTCATATATAGAAAGCAACGTAAAAAGAAATGTGAAGAAGTTGAGCAAACAGTTTCAAATCGATGATATCGGAAAATGATGTTAAATTTATATGATGTTAAATTAAACAATTTCCGGATACGCTTACAGCATTGAAAAGATTAGATATCGCCATATATGCTCGTCCTGCTACACTGCTTATCATTTAACATAAAACCTTGTATTACTTGATTCAACTCTTCATATACCATATATGTGGTTGCATTGCAATTGAGAGTTGGTATATAAATTTCAAAATACCTCAAAACCATAAAATACACAACCCGATCAGTACACACTACGCGTTGAAAAACATTATGGATAAGCTTAAAACATACCAGGCTTAGCAGGTGCTTTGGCAGTTAGCGCTTTTATCAGCTACCTTTTTAAATTAAATAAGTGCTGGATTTTCAGCTTTATTTTAAGGCGGATATGCAATTATTCACAAATATTCATAACTTCATACTATTGCAGCACTCTGAATGCCGCAGCCAAATAGAACATTTTGGAAATTATAACACTGGTCAATATGGACGACCATAGTCGAACAATAGTTCACTTGTTATAATTGTGGTATCACCACGGCAATAAAGTTGTGACTTCCAGCTTTCTTGTATGCTTGAGTATTCGCAGGTAGGTAATTATTAGTCATGTTAATGTAACTGCGACTTTCATCTAGCACCCAGGTGTTGTTATGTATTATCTTTGATTGCTTTTTCTTTTTAGCGGACTGTGTCTTATTTCTTTACGGAAAAATGAACATGCTGTACAATTTCCTCTAAAAAATTGAGGTTATAATGAGGATAAAGCGTGCATATAATCAGAAAGTGAGATTAAAGCAAAATTATGCTGCTTCTAAGAACTTTTAAATTAACCGTGAAATCATTGCGCTGTTGGTGGCAAAGCGACTCTCCTACCGCGGGCATGGGAGCTGCATTACACAATAAACGGTTGGCTCCCTGTACTATTCCTGTGAGTGTTTACCCAATACACAAATTATTTTCCAAATCACATGAGAAAACACACAACGACACAGAATGTGGGCGCAGAACACTAACGGGTACATATTAGCTCGGATCAGGTTGTTATTGTAGTTACTGTTATATATTTGTTAATCGTTAATTAAAATATGATAAAATATATGTACATATTTAAAAGATGATGTTCCACTTTGCCGAAAATAGAAGAGAAAAGAGAAGCGAATAATGAATATGTGAAAAAACCTCATCAATTATGCTACAATTTAAAAAAATAAAATTCTATAACATGCAGCACCAACTATACTCTTATTATATACTTATAATCACAAATCTGAATCAAAATGAATGGTCAGAATTTAAACTCAGATTGCCCTTTTTTATACTCTTCGATGCGATATATTTATTTTAAAAAATAAGATATCATATTTAGTAACAACTCAAAATTAATTATTTAACATTTACATGTTATTTCCTGATTTAGTGTTAGTTCACAAAGACTAATTTTAAATTCAACCTTCAAAAGGGACATTCCATTTCCTCAATGCGGAAGTCGTAAGGATCTGCCTACGAAAGTGCTACACGAAAGTCTAAAGTCGAAAAACTAACCATTAAATATCTCTTCTGTTGGGAAAATACCAACTTTCCCAGATTGGCGGACCATAACTAAATTCAACAGAATTAAAGCGTCATCAGCAGAAATACCAAACATCAAATCTCATTGCAATCCACCAATGTCCATGTTGACTATACCACACACCATATTTATGGAAAAAATGAAGCGAAATGAGAATTCTAATGGAAAATCTAATGCAAAACTAATTGCTCTCGTACTACTACTCTATTTCACACTTATTCATCTTTGTGCAACGCAAGAAGATGGTGAAAATTTAATAAGTAAGAAAGTGCTTAGTTCGTGTGTAATCAAACATATTATACTCTTGTAACTTGCAATGATCAAAGCAGCCAAAATACCTTCAGGTGTTAGGAAAACTTTATATTAAAAAATTTTGCGAAACAATTCAACATTCATGAAATTCCAAATGGGTTACAATCAAATTTTCTAATTTATTAAGTTATATTATAGATTATATACTTACTTAGTTATATTTCTATATTTTACTTCCCGTCATCTAAAATTGTATTAAAATCATCTTTAATGCGATATATGGGATATAAACTCAACTGAAAAAGCTTAATTTAATATAATGAGTTGATGTTAAAACGTCAACCAGAGAATCGCGATTTATTATTTTAAGAATAAAAGATTTAGACCAATGTATATATTCTAATTCAGCGCCAAAGCACATAATTTTTAAGAAAACTTGCCTATTTAATTTCATTAAAACATCACCTTTTGCCCAACCTGAAAAGTTTAAAGTCTGGTGGAAAGACGGAAGTCATTATATGGGACATATTGGGAACATTAAACGACATATTCGGTATAAAACTTGATAGAAATACGAAAACCATAATATGCACAGTTTCATTCAGGTATATCACATATTATATTATCACCAATCATATGGAGTAAAGTCAAACGGATGTTCGAAAATCCTGATATTAGTTATATGGAGGCTAGGTCAAGTTTTTACCGAATTTTAACCATTTTAGGCACAAAGATACCTTGTCCAAACACGCTCTCTCATTTTCATTGAGATAACTTAAATATTACCCGATATATGCGGTGTAACGTCATCCAGAAGTTCGAAAATCTTGGGAAAAATCTTGAAAAAATGGGGTATATTGGGGACGTGGAATATGCGATATAAAGTCACCCGACAGTTCGAAAATCTTTTTATTAGGTAGATAGGAGCTAAGGGATGTATTAACCCGACTCAACTTCAATTTTTGACATACAGACATATTAGTGTGAGGAGAGGATCCTCTATGAATTTCAATCATATATCTCATACATTGACCGATATTTTCGGTAAAAAGTCAACTATTGGTACTAGGGTCTACATATTGGATACCTAAGGGCTTGAACAGTTTTGGTTCGATTTTGACAATTTTTAGTCATAATATTGTAATAATGCTATGTAATGAATTTGGTTGTAAACGGTCGAGCTGATCCCGAGATAAGTGATATTACCTAAAAGGAGGAGGTGCCACGCGCACCACCCAATTTTCATATCGGCTCCTAAAAAGCTTTCTTGTGCCATCCTTGGTGTTAAATTTAATGTCTCTGACGCATTTAGTTATTGATTTATTAGGAGTGCGCAATATTATCATCCGATTTCGCCTTTTTTTACACTATCGTAAGAAGGGTTGAAAATATTTGTTGCGTGCAAATTTGGGTTATATATTGTAGCGTTAATGATTTGAAAGGTATATACATTAAACTCATTAGGGGGCGGGACCACACCCAATTTTTCAAGATTTTCAAACTACAAGTGCCCCTTCTTAATTAGATGCCAAATTTGAGTTATGTATCTTAATTTACGGCTTAGTTATATGTTTTCGATTAATGGCGTTTTGTGGGCGTGGCAGTGTTCCGATTATTCAAAGTTCGTAAATTTTTATATTTTTTTTGCCAAGGAACCCAAGTATACCGAAATTCATCCAGATATCTTAATTTTTACTCAAGTTACAGTTTGCACAGACAAACGTACGCACAGACAGACGTCCGGATTTCGACGCGGCTTGCCATCCTGATCATTTATATATGTAACCCTATATCTACATATATCGATTAGTTTTAGGTGATACAAACAACCGTTAGGTGAACAAAACTATTATAGTCTTAAGTAACATATTGCAAGAGTATTTAAAATTAAATGAATGAAAATAATTGCGCCTAGATGGATGGCCATCAACATCAGCCACAAGCGACACAACCAATTGCGCTAGCCAAACAATAATAGATTAACTGCAACACTTCAATGCTTTACACAGTATTTATTCTGCACCCTTGACAAAGAATTTGGAATGAGCGCCTTAAGACGAATAACCATGTCGGGAGTAATTGTCAATTTCGCTATCAATTGAGATGATATAGTATACTTCGATACAATTGGATTCCCACACACATATAAAAGTCTAGCAGATACTCCATTTACCATCCCACTTGGGGGAAGAGGACCTTATATACATACGCGATGAGATGTAAACATCGAACTTTTAATGTTATTTTTATTCAATTTCACCCGCGACCGCTTCATCGAGAGCCAACTCCGAGAGGGATCCGCGATTTTATAAATTCGTGATATAATTCGAATAGAATATCTGAATCGCATAATTCAAAAAGTTTTATAAAGGTATTGAATGAGTCTTGAATATATAGTAAATTTTTCCGAAAAGGATTAACAGGTACAAATAAAGAGCTTTTACAGAGACGGGATTTTTTGAACTTTTTTTAAATAAAAGAACACCTATGTGACGTAACTATAATAGTTCGATATATATGTTGGCGTTTTAGTAAGGATCTCTAACTTTTTTGAAAATATAATATAGCCTATATTCACCTGAGAGAGTGTAGCTTCCCAACAGTGAAAGAATTTTTCAAATCCGTCAAGTAGTTTCGGAGCCTATGCAATTCAAACAAAAAAATAATCAAATCTTTCCTCTTTATAATATTTATTTTGTCGTAGTTATGCAACATTATTAAGATATTTTATGCTATGCTCTTTTTTGCCTCGTCACCGATTTTTTCCTTCAATTTCCGTATTTAGGCCATTTTAGCAGAATACACATTCTCATCTATACATACACATGTAGCAACATTGGTTGGGAGTATTTTCACATAATTAGGATCACCTGATCAAATTACTGAGCTTTTTGAGATGTATGTATGCTTGTACAAAATGAGGTAGAAGGAGCCATTTTATTTATTAATGATAAAGTTATTTGCGTGTATAGCTTTTCGCGTCACCTTTGAGGTAGCAATGTAGAAACGTTTCTGATATAAACGTCTGTGTATACAAAAATAAATGCAGTAACTCAAAATATCCGCATATATTAAACGTAAAATTATGACCTGAGTTTAACCGCTTCAAGCGCATAGTTTATTGCAATTAACGCAATTACAATCAGCGTTATTTTGTATTTCCCGAATAATTGATAGCAACTTAATATATACAGTATTTTCTCTCAAAATCGGACGAAACTCACAAATGTGCCCCATTAAATAAGATTACTAAATGCACCGCTTTTCGATAATAAAGCTTTTTCTAAAGAATAAAAAAAAAATACAAGCCATACTTTTCAATGACTATGTGAATTAGCTACGTTCCAATACATCAACAGTTTGAGGTTTACGCATGCGTAAACATTGGATCCTTAATTAACAGCATTACCATTGAAATGTAACAACAACAAACAAGTTTAAATGCAGTCAAAGTCGATAGTTCTTGTTGTTAATATTGCTCTTGATTGCATTGCGGAGCGCAGCAATTTAATGGCAAGTGAGTGCCCTCTGTCTAGACCTTTCATATTTCTTTTGTAGGTTTGAAAGCAGGAACGATATAACGAGACACGTTTCGGCATAAACAATTACAATGGCAGCTAAAGTCTTATTTGAAGTGTTTGCAATTAAGCAAATAACAGCTGTATTGGTTATGATTTCCACAAAAGTAGCTCAGCAACAGCTACCAAAGAGAAACCATAACGATCTTAATATAGATATACTCATAACTACCATCATATATCTTCTTCATTGTCGCCGCTTTAGTTGTGTATTTATGTGTTTTATTTAAACTTCAAAGAAGAACTTTGTCATTCACCATATACCCATCTCTGCTCCTCTCTAATGAGCGGATCATTAATGGACATTAAAAACACATTGTCACATCGTGCCATAAAGGATAAAAATGCTTCATTGGCGTTAATTCTTACATAAATGTTTTCCACTTCTCGTAGGTATTTTCAGGTGTTGCTGAAACTTTATATTAAAAGATGTTGCGAATAAATTCAATATTCGACAAAACCGTGAATGGATTACGATCACATTTGGCATCTTAGTATCTTGTACTATGGATTAATTAATCTAACTAACATAAATCACTATATTCATTATGTTAGCACTTAAAATATTTTTTAAATAAAAGTAATCCAATTTCCACTCCAATCATTAGATTGGGAACTAGATCTCATACCAATTTCATTTATCCGAATAATATCATTAAAATTTCATATCAATGTTAACTGTAATAAAGTAAACTGGAAAGTCGGAAATTGCTAAGGGATCTTATTTCATTTACTTTTGTCATTAAACTAAACTCCAGAATTGATTTTAAAGTAATTTCATTTTTAAGCTAATTTTCGGATATACTACATATCCAAAATGAACTAAACCAATTTTATCAACCTTTAGAATATATTAACGTGTAAATGTTATATACAAAATCTTTAAACTGACATTACAAGTGAGTGGTGTCACGCCTAATGTCCAATTATTATAATATACCGTTGCACATTCAACCCTATTGTACCATCTTTACTAGAAAAGTTAAGGAAAGACATCTGTTCCCGACTTACTGTACATATCTAACAAATTATTTAAGCTTTATGAACCGAACTTTCTGGAAACATTTTCAATAAGCATTTCATGTGAAAATTATCAAAATCGGATAATAAAACACGGCCACCCACCCAAATGCTATGTTGAAAGCTACCAAAAGTGAGTTAACTCGCTCAGCCTTTCTTATTGGTTAATAGACACCTATAAGAAAGGCTCTCCAAGTATGAGCTCTTAATTGTAACGAGCTGGTCCACCGCCTAACGGGTTTCTATTTTTTTCTTATTATCAGAAAAAAAATTCATATCTTGCTGCTTGCAAACTACTTGAAAAAATATCTTGTTCTATAGATTTTGTAGGAAATTGAATGCTCTGCAAATATTCATCGTCAAACATCTAAATACATATATTTACTACAGGGTGCTTGAGCATTTATTATCAATACATGTTAATACAAACTTGCATAAAAATTTGAATTTATGTATATATAATATTAATTATGTGTTGACTGAAGCAGGCATCGATCAATATATCGTTACATTCTGCTTGCCATCTTAGACAACCTGTATATATGTACGTATATATAAATATTATTAAATACATGTGTGTGTACACACACGTTCATGGTTATTTCACTTTGTCCTTTGATCGATGCATTTCATGAAACCGTTTTTAAAGAACTATTGGTTGTGTATGTCATTTATTATGTACAATTATTAATTTATTTATTAACAACAACTGAGTCGAAATAACGACGTTGACTATTAATTTGTCGCTAAATATATGATTAACAAACTAGAAATAATATTTTTTTTAAATTGTTAATTTTTTTATTATTTGGAACGAACAGATATGTTTGTCTATACCAAATATGTACATAAATAAAAGTATTTAAATTAATTTATTTTTTATTCGGTTCACTTATACACGAATATATGATGACACATGACCACGAATTTCAAATATGGCATGCGAATCCATGAAATATCTCAAAGACTTGAAGTGAATGTCTAACACTGAAAGCTGCATGCAAAACCATCTGAATGTCATTGCCATGATCCAATGCAAGCATTTTTATACATATGTATATTCGAAAAGCTCTTCCAACGCGGCTGCCAACGCCGACAGCTATCGTATGCATTACAGTACGCTGATGTTGTGTTCAACATGTGCAATTCACACTGGCTGAAGTATATTGACGTGTTGCCGTAAGAATTTGACAAATTGTCAATTGACATTTGGTTAATACTTCCGCATTTTTCACAAGTGTTCAAACCAAATGGGCGATTTTAAATTGTGACACACTAATAAAAAAATATAAAGTATATTTACGATGAAAACTACAATAATAGTAGATTTCGATTTAAGGGGCGGCCACCAATATTTTATATCCTTAATTTTGATACGAATAATTTTTTTTATTTGGAAAGTATTTATTTCGATGCTTAAAGAACTATGACTTCAATCTTTTTTACTTTTCAAACTGAATAGGAAAACCGATAGGCTTACCGTGAAAATCAATTCATGCCGTTCCCCCTACACTCCTGCTTATCCAGATTAGAACCTGATATACCAAACATATGCCCTGCATGCAAATAATGCCCGCGTGAAACCAACAACCTCTTTGTATGCCCTGTAAAACTCACTTATTTAGCATCCCTTACCCAATCTCTTTGAAACATGTTGTTTCCTAAACCTATCATTAGATGATCTTCTAATTTACCTTTCCTTCTTTGCAAAAACACATAAATACAGAAGCACCATCTAATCAATTGATAGGTGTGAGCGTTCAAATAAGATATCTTGGATATAACGCTTGACTGTTTGCATTAATTCCACTACATACACTACAATTTTTGTTTGATAGTAAAGTCTAAGCCAAAGTTCGGTGTTTTTTTCGAAATATTTTGAATGGAAGAAACAAGCTGTTCATCGGAAACTACAATTATAATACATTTATACGTATTTATTCACATTCATATACACATATGAACATACACATAAATTGTTTAAAGTGAATGAATAAAAATATTATAATTAATAACTGGAAATACAACAGAATATAGCCGCGTTCAACACCACAAACTTGTTAAGGTTTATGGCCATGAAGAATTTATTTTACAAATTTTTACAGCTGATGCGATCTTTAAAAGTTAATCAGCTATTGGTTAATGGTCAATAGACAAGATTGTTGGTTGGATTAATGGAACGCTCCTTGTAAAAACGCTATTTCGCAAAAAGATTAAAATGAAAATTATTGTGAAAACAAGTAAAACCAGCATATAAAGAAGTGAGCAGTTGCAACAGCAGAGTTAAAGTTGCATTTTCACTTTCCTTTACATCAGACGCAACACAATATCAAAGTTGTAAGAATATATACTTATATGTATACTTGATCGCGAATATTTAAAATATGAAGGCAAATAATTTGGCATGACAACAAAACATCAAATGATAATAAGTAATAATATATTTTATGTATGTAAACAGAAAATGCAATTTAGCTACAGGGGTAGAAAGCCCTTCTTATCATCTACTCTTTAAAAATAATTTAACAACTTTAGAATAATTACAAGATTCATAAATATTTTTGGTTTAATGACCAAAATATAATTAATCAAAATTCACGTTGCTACGAGTATTTGTGGATCACTAAAATCTTAAGCGGCCAACTGAAAGTATGTCGTTAGTTTATACTTTCCTCTACATATTGAATAAAGTAAATTGAACTCAACTCGCAATTTCAAAAAACGCATCAGAGAGGTTCTTCAGTAGAATAACACATGTACATTTTGCAATATATAAAAACAATTGATGTTTGAACTTTCAATAATCAAAAGAATAAATGTAGTAGCTCTCAATTAATAAATGTTTTTTTTTTATAATTTTCAATTCAAAATTCATACTACTAAGCATGGCATCGCAAAAGATTTCATCACATACATTTCTGTAGGATTTCAATCTGGCCGTCCCTCCTTTTCCAATTGCTAAATGTCAGACCTCCTGAATTTTGACAGTTGCCTGAGTTCAGAAGGTTTTGACGTTTAGCAATTGCGCTCTGATTTCCAGTGAGAGATGAGTTGGGCAGCTGATTCGGTCCACGGTTTTGCGTCGGTGCCTGTTTGTACTATAAGGGTTTTTAATTTTGAAGCAAAAAACTACGAAAGAATAAATGGATTTGAACAAAAGTTAAATATTGAATTAAAGTTAGTTTTGCACTGTTGAATACAAAACAAATGGGTAGAAACAAATTTGTTGCAAATATAAGTGAAAAATTCATTATGAATCAAAGAAACACGCACTTTAAATAGTTTAATTTTTGAACTTTAAATGCAAATATATCAAAAACCATAAGTCAACGGCAACTAAATGTGTATATATTCTTTATCTGGTGAACCTCCTCTATTCGTAAATACCCATCCGCTATTCTATTCTCAACCTTTCTTAGTTTTTAATTGAGGATCATTATCATTGAAAACTAATTTGTTAAAAATCATAGTAGAAGTCTCCAAGCAATATTGTCGCTCATAAAATTATCGAGATAACAACTATTGCTTATAGGGATAGCAGATTACTTTAAGTGTAATTTTAAGCGCATTTATTTAGATGTGATTTGTTTGAGCAAATATCCAAATAAGTTTGTTGTATTTTGATATTTATCTGTATTGTTGGTTTTGAGTACGCGCCCTATCTTTTTGTAATGGCTACGGATTGGGAGTGTATTCCCCACTTTTATGAAGTGCACAAGAACCCATTACAAGGCTACATAACTTATGAGCATCCATTAAAAATACACGGAGTGACTATATTCGAAAGTAAAGGTACCAAACATTACTTGAAAGATATTCGGAGTAGCTTGAGTAACGATAATAGTTCACGAGCTTCATCAAGCATTTCGGTTGAGCCGCTCACTTTATCCTTTGATGGAACCGATCCACTGTCCCTATTTGCACGGCAAGATCAAGAAAATATGGATCCTTTAACACAGATAGCTACAGAATATGTTGGTTAACATTGAAGTACCTTTCCCCACTATAAACTAATCCACTTATAATTTTTAGCAAATGGAAAAAAATAATGATAGAAAAAGTTTGGACGAAGATAATATAAGTTGGGGCGCAAAGCGATTGGGGATATTGAATCGATATACAACGTCAGAAAAGCTGTCAATTTCCACAAGTTTTCTTTCAGCAGTAAACTCAGGTGGAGAAGGAAGTAAGCTCTGCTGGATTATTTAACTAATCAAAAAAATTATTCCGTATTAAATCTACATACATATATGCTCGTATATATATTGTCTTTTTGTTAACGATTTGCTATTTTAGTCAAAGCTCAGACCGTAGTTGCCGACAAAGTTAAATTTCGCCTGGAACAGCTGGATGACTTCGATGATGATACCGTGAGTCACATGATTGATTTAACTCAACAGGAATATATACAACGTATTGAACAATTAAATCAAGAATTGATAACGTCGTGGAACGATGATCAACGTGTAAAATCATTAAAAATTGTCATTCAATGTTCCAAAATGCTTGCCGACACTTCTGTACTTAACTTTTATCCCAGCCAATTTGTTCTGATAACTGATATTCTTGATATGTTTGGAAAATTGGTCCATGAGCGACTTAATATTAAAGCAAGCAATATTGCTGGCGCTGGAGAGTATGTGTACATTTCTTTTGTAACACTAGTTTGAATTTTCTTTTTATAGAAACAGAAAAACGAGTGATTCTGAGCCATTGTATGAAAACGCCAGAGAAACTTGTCAAAATTGGTTTTTTAAAATTGCTTCTATTCGGGAACTATTACCCCGTTTATATTTGGAAATGGCTATACTCAAATGTTATGACTTTATATCACCTAAGTAAAAATTAAAACTCGTTATTAACCAATTTAAATGTAAGTAAAATTTAACATTTTTACAGCGAATTCGATAAAAATTTACTTCGTATTACTAAAATGATCCGTGGTATTGGTGACCCTTTAGTGCAGACGTATGCACGGTGCTATTTGGTTCGTATTAGTCTAAATGTAACGTCTAATAAAGAATCCATAAAAGAAAATTTTAAGGATTTCCTTAAAATCTACAACACGGTATTGACTACATTCTAACGTTTGCTGAATCCCGTAGAAATCTAAATACATATTACTTTCAGATTTTTAGCGGAGCTGTTCGTTCAGAACTAAATCGCCAGCAAGTCAACATTGAAACATATTTATCATTGTACAGTCCTGCTTTGGATTTCATGTTATTAGCACTTGTTCACAAAAACAATATTTACACAGAAGAAATAATGAACGAATGCAAAGAAACAAAAAATAAGTCAGTAATTTTTATTATGACAGTAATATCGTATGATCTCTTCAATAGTTATTTAGAAATATTAAACAAAACTCTTACTTTGACAATTTTACAGTGGATTACTGTTTATTTCCATGCTGAATGTATTTCAATCAGAGTTCATTGCTGCAAACGGTATGGAATTCGTTAGGTTACTTGCAAGCTCTAACACAGAAGGCATTTCGAAAGCACACTTGTTCCGCGCCCTTGGCGTTAGTGTCAGCAGCTGCCCACCACTTCCAGAGCAAAGGTTACAATTTTTGAATGGTTCTTTTAATACCATAGATACTTTCATCGATTCAACTGAATACATAAACTGTTTAGAAACGTGGGCACAATTTATTGCAAAAAATTTCTCTGTAAGTACGAAGAAAATATTGAAGTACGAAATACATATGTAAATAGCTTTATTTGTTTCATGTGTTCTGCTAGATAACTGTTATCAACAATCTGTTGGGAACAATCACGTTACGAGTGAACGCAAGCCGAACATATGAGAGATTTTATACTCAATTGCAAAATATTTTAGACAAAATTTTGCAACATTTTGAAAATACGGAGTTGTTGCTAATTCAGGAAAATTTTTTACCATATTTAGATCTTTTTAAGAAAGATTCAAATAGGATACTCGTATGCAAGAACATTATGATAAGGTTCCAACATAAATCCGAAGATAATATCTCGGATGAAATTGTGATCAATGCGATAATGTTTATTGGAAAGATTCTCAGCGACTCTGTGACGTGAGTTCTTACATATTTCCTGATATTCGAATTGCATTTGCAATTGATTTGATATTTTTCACCATTAGCGCTCAAACCGTAGAGGATGAACGGCGACAAATTTCGCTGTTGATAAGCAGTTTCATACGTAAAGTTACTTACCCAAAAGATTTTGAACGACAGCTTAGTTTTTATGTGGAAGCACGTGAAGCTTTCACGGATTTAGACACAGTCTATATAACATTGGTAAATTCGGTAAATAAGTTAGCTGTTGAGATACGACATGTGGCTAAAGAAAATTATACTCAAAAAACTGGAGCGTTTGTAAAAGCATGCATAGCATTCTCTTTCATTTCAATCCCTAGTATCACAGCAATTCCAAATCAAATGGACCTTTACTTACTGACCGGTCAGGTGGCGCTATTAAATCAATGTTTAGGACAGGGTATGTATCCCCAATTATTTTTGTAGTTAGAATAAGATTTGTAGTTTTATTTTTCAGCGGATGCGTGTTTCGAAGCCGCACTTCAGTTAGTGAGTAACTTACCACGATCCGTGGAAATGGAGGGCATACCACGGAATCTGGAGACGTATTTGGTATCTTACCTTTGCAACATGTTAGCAACATTGGTGGTAGTACCTGTAAGGAATAATATAATCGTTTAACTCCTTTATCATTACTCGAACATTTGGTTTTCTTTTCATTATAGGATAGTCCCGATCAGGGAGTGTTATATCTACTACGTCTACTACTTTCAGAGGTCACTAAATTTCCCTTCGATGCTCAAAGCTCTGGACTGGTCATCGTCTATTTGCACGCTCTAGACATGTTGTACGTACAAAGTTTGGAAGAATTCCCTTATCACATTCCCTGCGGTGAGAATTAGTAAGATATAATCTAAAAATATTGTTAATGTGTTGTCTTTCAATTTCAGTTGTTTCAAATGATGAACTTTATGGTCATGATCAGAAATATCTAACAGAAGTCAATAATATATGCGTTCAAGTCATTGATGACATCTTAGTTCAACTTAAAATACTGGGTAGCAAACGCCAATTACGTACGCAGGCCACACTAGCTTTGGAATTATTTTTACGTATCGTCCGGTATGCTAATCTTAGCCGCGAGAAAACTTTCCAATTGGCTGTCAATCTTTGGCTTCTTGCTGTAAAGGCGGAGTCCCACATCGACGTTAAGTTAATTGTAAATCACCATGCCTTAATGAATTTCGAACACAGTACACGCATATCCTACATATATGTATATTGGCCAATACAATTCTTAAAGTACTGCTTTCGAGATTCATAATCTTTCTACATATTTATAACCTACCCTCATCCAATTTATTTACAGTCGCATACGTTACAAAATGTTGAATTCATCTACGAACAAATTAAGAACACAAATACACAAAATGCGCGGCCACTAGCACGATTGCTGCACCAAATTCAAACGAAATAGTATAAATGATTAAGTGTCTTCACAAACCCGTCAGCTCAAACTTTTGTAAAATGTATCCTTGCACTTACACTCCTTTATATATGTATGTTTGCCTTATATAAGGAAAGTAATATATAGGAAATGCGAATGCAAAGTATTTGTGCGAACGATTTTAATCATTTTTTTATTGTATAATTGTTTGAAGTAGAGTAAATTACACTTAACAATTTATTGAAATTCAACCTTAATGAATTAAGCGTTGGCATTTGTGCAATATTTAAAATAAATATATTAAGTCCCAGTATTATGATCTGATGACCTCGAATCAACATTTGAAAAATTTGCCTATGAACTTGATGGAAACACCAGATTTGTGTAATTAAAACTTGCTGGAACACATACATGTGTACGTATGTATGTATTAACAGTTATGGTATTATTTTCTGCTAGTTGTTTTACAAATTGAAAACGTATGTGTTTTTTTTTATTTGTGCAGCTTCCAGTTATAGGAGAGAAGAAGTCAAGTATAGGGACAAGATTTCAAGATCGCATACTTATGTATTATATACTATGTTGAAGGTTTTGAGTGCAAACTTTCCGAGCATTTATCTCATCACCTAAATATTATTCCGCTGAAAACTATTAATTTTCCAGCTTTGCTGCTATCAGAATGATACGATTTTGAATAATGAATATAGTATACCATAATTCACACTTGTAGTTAATCCAAAATAGCCGGTAGGTGAGGGCTAAATTATTCGTTAATAATTGTTTTTATTTAAATAACCGAAAAGTATAAGTATACAATTTCTATTTTCACGATTAAATATACTAATTTGTTTGAAATTAAATTTCGTGGTGTATTTAAAATTTGAATGGTAACTGTTTTTTATTTGTGCGAAGTTTTATTTTTTTTTAAGAATTATCCTATTTAATCTAAATTAATTCTCCTATAACAAATTACAATTTTCAGCTTTACAGTATCGAAAACAAAATACCGTTTACTAAAATTTTGGACAAAACGAATTTAACCAACCCTGCAAACCACCTATTGGTTAAATTTAAAATACCAGAAATTTCTGTTAAAGTTTCTATGAGTTTCTTAACGCGACATATCGACAGGTAATTAAAGATTGCTAAGACCGGAGAATGTAGATTATAGAGAAGATTCACAGTGCGGCCATTATCAAAATATTTCACGTTTCGCAGGGGAACTGAAAACGATGAGCGAGTTTCACCAAATGGCCACAATTAACATCAGGGGACTGAAAAATAGTAGAATTGAGCATTTTCAATGTTAATTGAGAAAAGTAATGCTAATTTCAATGTTAAGAAATGTACGCTTACAGATTCGTATATTTACAATGCGCAAACGACTTTGCATATAATTTGAAGATATTCTGCTTATACAGGGTGGCTAACGCATCGTGCTACAAAATTAAACCGTAATAAGTTTCTTTTTAGTCAATGCATTACATTTTTTTTTATTGTATAGGAAATTTTATTTTATTTACACAATTAATTATTCTTCCATGCTCAACCACGCATATGCGACACCTAATTCGGGATTGCCTCAATTATCTATTTAATGGACTGCTTCAGTTCACTCAGATTTCTGGGTTTGATTTTGTACAACTCTTGCTTGACATAACCCAAGAAGAAAAGACCAAGCGGTCTCAAATATTTTTATACATATATATTTTACATTATCTGTGAAGACTCTGAATTGCCAGCAATATTGCCAATGGAGACTGAACATTGTTAAGGGGTATCTCCACAGACAATTAAAGATTGCTGAAAATCCGAATTGCTATCAATATTGTCAATGGAGACTGCACAGTGCTAACGAAAAACTAATAATGTGTTATTTATTTCCTGCCATTGGGGTATTATTGCTCAAAAGTTAAATTATGAATTAAAGTTATTTCTGCATCATTATAACCGCTAATATAAAATAAATCTGTAGAAACAATTAGTGAAATTTTTGTGCATATAAAAGTTAAAAATTTAAGAGGAAAATTCATTATAAATCAAAGAAAGAATTTAGATGCAAATATCTCTAAACCCATAACTAAATGTATATATTTCCTTAATAACCTCCTCTATTCGTACATAACCATTTTAAGCCCGAATTCGGGGGTTGATATTCTAAAATTTACCCCAACATAAAATTCAAGTACTTACTGTCTTTATTAACACCTTTTATATGTAAAAAGAAAATCAGACAAGGAGTTTACCTCAAAATCTTTTTCCAATAAAAGCCCGTCATTGTTGATGAAAAATTGAATAGCTTTACGTGCATCTCTTTATTACGCCTTTAAAAAAACATGTGTGATGAATGTTCCTACTTTACCAAAAGTTAGCTTTAAAAATGTAGTGGTGTAAGTGAAACTTTACAAATGTGTTAGTGAATAGGAATGATAACGACTTAATTTGCACTAATTCACGACCTAGTGGCATGTAAGGTTGCATTCACATTTTCATAATTGTGAACAGCATATCCACACTGAAGCAGCAGTGGGTCGTCTAATCAGATTTGGCAAAGTAGATTTTCGCAAAATTATTTAGTTTTCTAGTAATTAAGAAAAAAGTGTAAAAAGTTTATAAAATGGCTTTACGTTATACTCAACGTTTACTTCAAAATCAAGTACCATTTCTGACTCGTGTATGTATTGAAGAAATTTCTTAAAATATAGCTAAATTATTTCAATTTTAAAAAATAATTACATAAGAAATTTTAAGCAAAAAGTTAATTTTTATGCAACTAAACATTTCTTCCTTTCCCAGGGCTATCCTCTACTGGTGACAAAGGAAAAGGGCGAAGATGTTGCACATACCAAGTCGTCTCTCCAAAAGAAGTGGACGGTAATTACTGAAGTGTTTTTTTTTCTTAATATGACCCATATAAATGTAAACACAAGTGAGGTTAATCACTGTTTATACTATTGTTTAGGGTGTTGATATACCATCTGCACAATATGGCGGTCGACATGCAGTCACAATGTTGCCAGGTGGTGGTATCGGTCCCGAGCTAATGCACTACATTCGCGAAATCTTCCGTTTCGTTGGCGCACCTATCGATTTTGAAGTGATAGAAATTGATCCTTCTACTGAGGGCAATGATGACTTGGATTATGCTATAACTTCAATTAAGCGAAATGGTGTTGCTATTAAGGGTAATATTGAAACCAAATCGCAAGGCTTAGATGAGGTATCACGTAATGTAGCCATTCGTAATGAACTTGACTTGTATGTAAATGTTGTACATTGCCGCTCATACCCTGGCATTCCCTCGCGTCATAAGAACATTGATGTTGTATTGATCCGTCAAAACACTGACGGTGAGTATGCAATGTTGGAGCATGAATCTGTGCGCGGTGTAGTTGAAAGCATGAAGGTAGTTACGGTAGAAAATGCTGAGCGTGTAGCGCGTTATGCATTTGAATATGCACGTCAAAATAATCGTAAAAAGGTCACAACCATTCACAAAGCCAATATTATGAAATTGTCCGACGGTCTTTTCCTTGAATCTGCCAAAAATGTTCACAAGGAATATCCAGAAATTGAGCATAACAATATGATTATCGATAATACATGCATGCAATTGGTGTCTAATCCACATCAAGTAAGCTCTAATATTTATTATTTTATGATAAATTAAAATTGATTATCTTTTCAAGTTCGATGTAATGAACATGACCAATTTATATGGCACTATAGTTTCTAATGTTATTTGCGGATTAATTGGTGGCGCCGGTCTGCTCTCTGGTGCTAACTATGGCGATCACGTAAGTGGAAAATCAATTAGAAGCATGATATTAATTTATCGAATCCTCTTTAAATACTGCTTTAGTTCGCTGTCTTCGAACCTGGCACGCGTAATACTGGTACAGCTATTGCTGGAAAAAATATTGCCAATCCAGTGGCAATGATAAACGCCAGCGCGGATATGCTGAATCATTTAGGACACAAAGAACATGCGCGTGTTATTTATGAAGCGACATATGAAACTGTGGTTAATGATGGCATTCGCACACCAGGTTTGAGCATTAAATAGTGCAAAATAGTGTGTTAAAAAATATTTATTTTTTGGTATGTAGATTTAGGTGGCTCCGCTTCCAGCACTGACGTTGTGGAAAATATCCTGAAAATTTTGGCCAAGAAACGCGTGAATTGGTAATGCAATTATACATCCCAAAGCATCATGCAATCTGTTGTAACCTCTTTCAAGTGCCTACGTATATTAGTATCGTCCGCCTGTGGAATTGTTATTTTCTTACTACTTTTATAATGTACTTACTTAGTAGCTATTCAATGCATGCATACAAGTAAATATTGTATACTATTTATATAAATTTATTTGCTGCCTTCGGCAAGTTTAATTTAGTGCAAGGCACAAATTTTACACAAAAAATAACATTTTTTCTAAATGACAACCGTAAATATGCATTGAATGGTTAATGTTATTGTATTCTTAGTGTGTTTGTTATACATTTACTTATATTTCGTGCATACGTACACCGTACTTTTATTAGCATATTTTTATTACGTACTATATATTATATATATAGTATTTCCTGTAAATGTTATCTACTTTATTTATGCTTATTATGCTCCTACTAATTATAACCAAATTGTTCCAGCACTAACTGCAATTTACTGCCAATGCTCCGCTTGTATGTTTAGTAAATATTTTTCTAAATTCCTTTTAATTTAGTGCATATTTCAGCTATATCTAGTGTGGATGGTTCCTCTTCTAATACTTTTATTTGTTTTTAGTAGTCTGGATGTACACTTACGAGTCTAAAAATACACACTTTACTTTTCTGGAAACCACATATACATATAACCAACCCTAGTGCGTTTCTTATTGTAACAAGTTATCCACTGGTTAACCAACTTTTCACACACATGCATTTTCTCACTCAAACGCTTGTGAAAAGTAAATTTGTAGTATTGTTTATGTATTTGTATCTCTACAGCACCTTTCGATGTAGCTTTTCTTTTTCGCCTGTGCGTTTAACCACTACATTTATCATATTTTCAGCGTCGTCTTAGCGATGCTCGTGTTCTATACAATTTCGATCTTATTTCAAAATTATACTTGTTTATGCATACATATTTTTTAATTTCGCCAATTTATATCACAAAAAAAAAAAATTCTACTTACACGCTGCCTGCCCCGCACCATGTATCCGATATCCGTTTAACTGTCAACCAATAACAAAAACTGGTTATGTGGGATCCCACACAATGCACTGCTATACAACACAGGCCCCAAGGACAATATCGCGATTAAGATTAAAGCAAAAATTAGATTACCTTAGTTTAAGCCGATTAAAATTTACGAAACCTCGGTCTATTATTGTCACTATTTGACTGTTGCTGATATGTATTATGTACATTTATATTAACAACACAAACGAAAAGTTAATCGCCAGCGTTCAACTCCTTCCAACTAAGCCAATTGGCATTAAACTCCAAAATCTGGTATTAAATCAAAATTATAAACTAAAATCCGACGCCTGCGCTCAGCTGCAATATATTACAATGATTTATTAAGTATGCCCGCTTTGATGTTCAAACCCTGATCCGATTGTGCGCTACTAATTAAAAAACTTACCACCTCCTCTGTTACTCCCTGTGTTGCGTGTCAGCGTATAAAAGGATTGGAGCTGCAGGTAATTGCAACATCATAATTAACAAATATTTAACTGCACAATTGTACTTTTACTAAAATCTCAATTATTTTACAGATCTAATTACTCAATATGGGATATGGCGCGCAAATCGGAACGACAACTCGATGGAATCCAGTTTGTGAAGCGATATAACGTTTGCTTGACTTAATTTTTGGTTGTTAGCCTTTCGGAAATTATATAAAACGTATTAAGTACCTACAAGATATCTAAGCAATATATATTATGTGAAATCATTTGTTGACATCTCCTTATAGTTTTAAATTGTACTAAAATTTTCAAATTGTGTCTGCTTTTACTTAAGTAAAAGCTCAGCCTCATGTTTAAAAATCGCTATATTTTTACATTTATTTATTTATGAGCAACAACTGGTAAATTAAAAACATAATTGTTAATTTAATCCATTGAATTTGAGAAAAAAAAATGTAAAGCTGTTTATTTATATTTACCATCATACTTGCTGAGCGAAAATATTTTGGTTGCTTCAATAAAGTAACTGCAAACCAAGAGACAAGATTATTTAAAATATTTACTAAGTTGCTAGGTTGTCCAGACAAAAAAGTGAATCTTCTGCAAGTTAACAGATGAACGAGAAGCTGGGGAAATAACCGCACCACTTCGCAACCTGTTCTTTCAATCTTTACTGGCTGGACGTTATTAGGTATTGGATATACAGCTCACGGTAACTGTAAACCAAAATTGCCAAATGTCTTTGCACTTTATCTCATTGGTATTATTATTATTCAATTTTAGAATTAAAGTAATTTTACTAATATATAAATTTAAAAACAGTTAACTGGAGAAACAAATTGTTTACTCGAATGAAATCAAGCCTAAATGTATGCAATACATAACTGACACCATTTCCAATTCATAAAGACTTCAGGTTAGGTACTTATAAAACAGAAAAAACATCAAACAAATATAAACAATGCTACTGCACATTAATTGTTTCACTGAAAAAGATCCGATGGAATAAAGAATGGATTCAGTTCTATCACTTTAAAAACTTCGAAGGAATTAAAAAGGAACTATAAATTTAATTTTTAAGAACCACTTTATTTTACTGTTGATTGCATTCCAACATTCCACCATTCTGGTATAACTTACATCTTTTCTGCTCTTCTCCACACAAATAAAACATATAAAATTATGTTTTTAAATGTATAAAAATTAAGGTGCTTATCTACGTATCAAGTAATCCAAAGGTGATAGCTTAGAAACGCAGCTTTTGGAAGAACCACTTGTTCTTGCCCTCTTTGTAAGTGGATTCGAACTTGACGCGTGTTTGGAAGCGGTGTGTCTTCTTCTTAACAGGGTCTTTCAGATCCTTTGGCGACAATTTCTCGAAAGAGATATCGTGCACGGCATAACGGGTGGGCATCAGATGGTTGTAGTTCAACACTTTCAGGAAAGGCTTGATCTTGGACTTCTTCTTCAACTTGTTCTTGCCCATCTTCTTAGTCACCTTGCGTGGATACCGATCGATACCAGCGACAAGTGCGTGTCCAAAAGGTTTCTCGGGTGTACCGTCATCCGAAGTCTTTACAATAATGGCCTTACGACCTGCGTAACGTCCACTAAGGACGATTACGATTTTACCTTGTTTCATAATTTTCCTCATCTTGTCGGCTTTTGAGTGAATACAAATCATATAGTTTGTCATTTGGTTGTAGATACAGATGAATATCGGAAAATATGAAAATTGGAAAAGAATTTGTTATAAACAACTTCAAAGCTAAATAATTTTACAAATTAATGAATTTGATCAAGTGATATATAGAAATCACACAATTTTACAAACTCTGCTATAGAACAATTTATTTGTTTAATCAAACTTTGTTACACTGAACTATATGGTTGTCTATATAGAATTAAAACATTCTTTAATACACTTTTTACGCGCTGAAATTATTTCAAAACGTAACAATAAATACACTATGACATTATTTGAAGTTTAATTTAACTTTTTCTTGTGTGTAATAGTTGCGATTTCTTAATATTTCACATGATTTTTACGATTAAAAACCAATTAAAGCACAAAATTCCACTTACAGGTCTTATGGCTGACCGGATATAGAGAAGGAGAAACGGGTTGACATTTCCCACATTGCCTTGACGTTTCATGAACGTCACAATATTCAGCGGCATGTCAGCAGCTCATGGCATTGCCAACGAGATATTCAACTCAAACGTATAATGAACGTTTTGAAATAAATTTATAAATTGAAAGTAAAGAGAGCAGTCAGTAACAGTAGAATCCATTAATATTCATTCATTAATTCATTGTGTTTCAATAGCATCTTCTATTGCATCTTCATTTGTTGAAAAGTGACATTTTTTCTATTTATCATGAGCATTGTGGAGACAATTTTTATACATTTGTAAGCAGATTAATACAGCGACCATCAAACTTTATATATGGATGGGTTTTATGCCAGAATACTATATAATTTCTTCTAACCTGAAATCGGCATAAGCGTTAATATATATTAAATTTGACAATGTTCGAAGCTTCCGCTGAATAACGGTAAACGGCAAAAAGTTAAAAGTTTAAATAGTTTCTCACCAATGCAAATTTATAAAAATATTTAAACATTTTGTGCGCATATATTTTTTAATAAGGAAAATATTTACAGCTTCAAGACCGATTAAATCATTAATTGAATTGTGGTTACCTACATACATTATATCACGACATGTTCTGAAATAAAATAAATATAAAGAGATAAGCGAATAATAAATGGTAAATGTCAAAACACCACTTATGTAGACTATGTGGGGGGTGACAAAAGATTCTTCGAATAGTTTGCTCGTTTCGCTGCCGCCATTAGCCATGACTTTAATTTGTTCTCACTGCAAGGAGAACAACGGGCGGTAGGACAAGCATTTGTTTCGACGTATTGTAGTACGGGACGTGCGTTGGTTGAATTGTGGTGTGCAACGCATTGGTGTTTTGCGGCTGTTACGCGGCGTGCTTGTTTGTGGTGATTGCACTGACCGCATACAAGAATGCAAATGTGTGAATAAGTGGAAGTGCTGTGACCATCATTGGGCTGGTGTGTTATTGCTTTTATTAAAAATGAAGAAGAACAAGCGGAGGCAGATATGTTGCTGTTGAGATCCTTTGCTGTTGTAGCACATAAAAATGTGCTAGTGTCTTGATATATTTTCGTTATGTTGTCAACTTTAATTTTGTAATTTGTTTTGCTTACGCATTTAATACTTTTCGGAAATTTTCGATTTCGATTATAGAGCAATATTAAGGATAAATATTAATTAATAAATCATAAATGCACATGTATGTACAGATCTATATATTTGGTTTTAAAGACACATTTTGTTTTTTACGTACATTTTGTCTAACGTCTTTAAATCCGTTATTATACACTTATGTATTTACATTGCATCATAATTTTTTTTATGTTATAATTTTTGCACATTCTATATCATTACAGGAAAATCTTTGCAGTAATCGTGCATTTGCGCCTGTTGCCGTTAGTCAAACCTGATTAAAAAATTTTCAGGGTAAATATTATTTTCGCCCGTCCATTTTTGATACTAAGAAAGAAGAATGGGTAGTTTATGTGATATACATACATTTATATATACCTATGTATATAATACAAGTATGTAAGTATATAAAAGCTCTTTATATTTTTAAGCAATGCAAGGACTAATGACAATATGGAAAAGCTAAAACTTTTAAAATTTTCGAAGAATTTTCTACAAAATTTTGCAAAATTACTTTGAAAAGAATATTTGTTGCTAGATATTTTAGTACGCGACCAGGAACAAACACCAGGAACATATGCAGATTCGACGGTCTTTAAACTTATATTTTGTGTATATGATATTACCCAGAAAGTCGGTTTCGATTGAGTTTTGAATACAAGCGCTTAAAACTTTCGGAGTCATTACGCATTCCGTTTCTTCATTCCATTTCTGAAATGTATAAGTAGTAGAAGAACTTATTCTCAAGCGCGTCTTAAACTTTTCCAGTCGGGTTTCCTATACGATTTTCTTGTTTTTCGGTCGAGTGAATAAATTCTGAATCTTAAACGTACAACGCCAGCATTGTATATTCCCCACAGTACATATACATACTACCACAGCGAGCGGATGAAGGCCAAAGAAAAAAGAAACGTGAAGATTTAAAAACTACCTTGTGCCGAGCGCACTTGACGCTGCAATGAATGCCTAGCATGACGAGGCGTGGTGCATTTGTTATGAATTGCTTTTCTTAAAGTTTTTTGGTCTATGAAGTAGCAAATGTCTGCGTGTCTTTTTGGCGTAATAATTTCCATGAAATGGTGCTTTTTCTGCGCATCGACTTTGTTGCTAGACATTTTGGACGCCTGCCCAGTACACCATACCCACACTGTATGGTCTTAGCATTGCTTTACCGTTTTAACCTCTTTGCCACTTAGCTAAGTACTGCTGTGTTGATAGTGTTGTTGCATTCAGTCCACATTTGGCTGCCAACTTTACTACTGTTGCTCTTCAATACACACACATAGAAAGATAATAGTACAGTTGTAGTTCACTAAAAGTTCCGATGTACTAGAACCGCCGTAGCAGTTACAGTGTCTGTGTGGTCGGCAGTGTTTTGAAGTGCTAACATCACTTCCGGTCTGCAGTTGATTTGCATTTAGTGTTGTTGCCGGAATAACTACTCCAACTTGTCGACTTATTTCCTTTCGTCCTTCCTTGCTTTGTTTCCTAACTGTTGATTGTTTTTGCCGTTCCAGTTTTTTTTTTGGCTCGTGTTGCAAGAGCGCAATTTTCGTGCTTGATGTTTTGCCACTTTGCGGCTCATTTATAATTCAGCTCTTCTCCATTATAACGCCTCGCAACACATGATACAAACATATGGTACGTGTATCTATACATATTTATTCCGTATTCCTACTTAGATATTCGTAAATAAATGTGGTTCCCTGAGCTTGAGAGCACGTGTGCCAACAAAGCCTTGGAGTTGCAGCAATCTTATTAACAAATTGACAACTGTTATTAAAAATTAAAAATTGATCGGAGCTGGTATTTTACCATTAGCATTAAGTGCTACACATGCTGATCAAAGAGTTTTGTTAGAGATAAAGTATAATGCAAGGCAGCTAGATTTATGCAGATACAGTTTTCCATTCTATTTGCCTTGTTCAAAGTGAAAGCAAATTTGAATTTCCCATTTTATTTTCTTTTTACTTTGGTTTACTTGCTTCAATCCACTTATGCTTGTGTGTTTGTAAAATATTCAATTTGAGTTTTTATTTGCTTTCTTCCGGCACCTTACGTTTGATGGCTTTCCTTTATTGAATTTCTGTGTCACAAGCATAAATTTGTAAAAGTCGCAAGTGTTTATTCAAATTGCGAATATTTATCAACTAAACATATGTGCAAAAGCTGAGAATGTTAAAGCGAAAATGCACGAGTCTTATAGGCCCCATCAGCTCTGCCAAGCTTTCCCCAGTGCTTTAAGAGAAGTATCGATTTGTGATTTTGCTACGGTGTAAATATGGGTTCCGCAAAAAGTGACAATATCAAAAGGAAATATATCGTATGGCCATTTGTTCGATGGATATCAAATCGAATTTGATAACAATCTTCCTTTCACACTAAAAAACAAAAAAATTTTCTCATAATTTTTTAAACACTTCATTAACACATTCTCATGGATAAACACGTTGCTTCTTACGTGAATGGTGGTAACTAATGTAATTTTTCTGCTTAAAATATATGTAAACGCATTCTTCTTCATCTTCCAAATAGTGGAACTTTATTCAAGCGAAGATATTACAAAATTTTAGCGGCTTTTAGACACATCATTTTACAACTAAATTTTTCATATCAAAAATGTTATTGAAAAACCTTTAGATTTTTCTGTGATCGAACTCATGATGCATAGTGCGCAAACCAAGTACTCGAAAAACTCATCTACAGTTCGAAGTCCTTTCCCCATGTTTGTTTCGGGTCTGACTATCGTCGGCATGTGTTTTTTGGAATCAAAATATTCTTGTGTGACCTTCGAATAAATGTTCCACCCGCGCCCTGTAGTTCTTGACAATATCAAATACAATAAGATTGATTAACGCATTAGATAAAGTTACAGAGAAGATTTTTCTTTTTGACTCAACCGCAACTCCGAAAGGATGAACAGACATTTTGTGGTTTATAGGTGAAAACGTAAATAGTGGCAATCTTTGTTCAAGTTTATATATGTATATGTATTCGCTTTTGAGATTAAAAGGTATATGAGTTCATGGTAGATTCAATTTGTTTATTTTTAGGGTTGTCAATATTTTACTACATAAATGGCAGCAAATTTAAATCTTGCGTTAATTTGGGACACCTTTTATAAGAATATTAGCCTGCATATATTTCTGTTCCCACCTAAACTTATCAGTCTGAGAGTTGTCAACAGAGCGTCAGGTGATGCATTTGAACTTGCTGATAATTGCATATATATTTTTGCTGCCTTGCCTCTTCTTACAGACACCCCTTATTCCTGACTTTGCATTTGCTTTCACCCACATAAGTTGTTAGTTTTTGCTGCAAGTGCACTTTAATTGCAGAAATGTTGATCTATGTTTCTTCTAAAGGCTTGCACTCATTTGCAGCGCATATTTTTACATTCCAGACGGAAACACTCAACTTTCCGTACCAACACCTTTACGCGTCCTTTCTATACCAATAAGGTCGGAAACTCTTGTTTACTGAGTGCGTATGTGCATAGCACTTATCCATATATTGTTTTTGTGTTTTATAGTACATACAACAGTAGCCAATTACTAAGACTCTCTGCTGCCTCCTGTCACTAAGCAGTACTGGGGCTTGGCTGTGGTGCAACTTAGCCTCGGTTTCTGTGTGTATGATTTATACGGCGTTGCATAATTCGAAAAAGCAATTAACTCAGCTGGCACCTGCTCTCTTTCGTACGCAGTTAAAGGTATTTACATTGGTGTTTAAAAGAATGCAGCACTAACAGCAGGAGCTGACGGCCGGATAAAGTAAAATCACAGTTTTCATGCGAAGTGGAGTTTTTGAAAATGGCTGGTACATATAGTAAATACATAGTGTTACATATTAAATGTACCTAATATAGTATATAGGGAGGTGACATAACAGAAGAAATTTCCGAGGCAGCATCATCTGAGAAAAAAATTAGCAAGGTGAGAGAAATTTTCGATCAGTGGTTTCTCTTATGTACGATCAGAACGTCATTCCAATTTTGCCGAATATGTGGGAGGAATATTTTTTGACTATCGAATCACATTTGTACATGAAGTCTTTGGTGATAGGAAGTCACGTTGTTTTGGTATGTGACTAGTGGTGTGTTGGAGCAAAGTACTCTACAGTAGGTGGAGTGTGTTTATGAAGGGATTTATGATTTTTTTCAGACTTAGTTCGCAATCCCCGGCAGAAAAAGCAAATTGTGGAAAATATGAAAGTTTTCTTAGATAATTAAGGTCATTTCAAGCTTATTGCAAAAGTACTTCGACATATACATTTGAAATTTTGAATTCGTTAGAAGTTGTGTATATGTATGTACATACATACTTGTACTACAAGTATATGTAAAGTTATGCATATAATTTAGTTAATTTACAATACGTAAAAAAATTCAAAATGTTCAGAAAATTTTACAAACTTGAGTTGCGAAGTATACCTTAGTGTATTCTTGTCGTTGAAGTGGGAGTAAATGTATCTGTAACGAGGGTGAAAAGACGAAAGCTTATATTGTTTTGCGGCTGTCAACATATAATATATATATATATAAATGTATGTAAATATGTATATACCTATGTAAAGGTAGGTATGCTATATATGGAAAGGTAGGAATTTCCAATCTATATGAACTCAGATATGATGACAATTTTAAGTGTTATATAGGAATATTTACTTGACATCGACACCTCTATTAGATATATGGTTAAGCTTGTTCTTCTCTGGTGCCAACTCTCATTAGTGCTTTACTGCTAAATTACCCGAGTTGGAGTTGGAAAAACCGGACACATTATGTGTATGGAAATATTGATTTGGAGTAAAAATGCATAAAAAGTTGTGCCCGACTGGAACTAACACAAAGCCGCTGCTCAAAAATCAGAAGTAGGATTGAAGTTTAAATGTTTACCTTAGTCCAAATATGAAAAAATATCTGGAAATTTTTTGCAATTAAAATATTTACACCGTATGCGTTACATTCATTCTTCTGTATTACTGCGGAAAAATTTGTGAAATCAAAACAAAAATTAAAAATATTTCCTCCCTCCTTCGTGTTTCTCACGAAACAAAAACTCAAGGTTCTGTTGACATTTGATGCTATGCGTTTCATATAAGCATTTGGCCAAATAATTTTCACACGCCATTATGATTTTATGATTACAAAGATGCGTTAATAAACCGAAACCTTTTACCTGCTGAAGACACAAAGCGTCGTTCGGTAATGTAAGTGTGTTGGCACCATAAATAATATCATAAACATCCACGACATCTCAACGGTAAATACATAATGTACACCACGCTTGAACATCCAAAAATCTGCAACAGACATGTCAATGAATAATTGAAAACATAAGCTAAGATATTGGAAAGGAGAGCGCGAGCGGGGAAATTGCCATGGCTCCAGTGTCTGCGACCATAGTTTGTTAAATACAAACATTTTTATTTCTATCCTAATTTTCCATGTTGCGCTGGCAAAAGCAGCGGGACACTTGCAACGCCTAAAAGTACAAAACACGCACAATAAAACAAGTGTTGAGGGTAAGTAAACAAAACACGTAAACAGCACGAAACAAAAGCTATCAATACGTTATGACGGCAAAACTGGCTTGTGCTCGTTAGCAGCAACAATGCAGAGGCTGTCATGCCAATTGGCGTCCCGACCGAGCGTAGCGCCATATCGCGACGATGACGGCTGTTGACAGCGGATTTTTGGAAACGCCAAATTGTGTGCGAGGCTGTGCGTGTTTGCGTGGGAACATAGCATTAGTATATGTGTATTGCTTGTAGTGTGTTGAGGCTGTCGTTGACGGCACATAAATACAATAATAAATATTATTAAATAACAATATGACGCCCTCGTGCGTATTAAATACACACTTTCACACACATTGGTGCTATAAGCAGTAATAGCAGGTTTGTTTTCTATATATACAAACAAGCAAGTAATACTCTGCTGCTGCATGCTTTTAGGCGGTTTTTTAAGGCAAAGATGTTGACTGCTAATGACAATGGCTGCCGAAAAATTTTTTATACGCTAATGGATAACGGTGTATTTGTGTTAGTTACATCCCTGTAGGGAAACGCAGGAAAATAAACGGAATTCTTCTGAGTCGAGCATTATTAGTTATATTTTACGCGTTTTAAGAGCATTGCGTTTACCTGCAGGTATACTTCGTCTTCTACTTTTTAGTAAGCACTTGTATATGTATTTGTGTACTTACTGCATAATATTGTCATGTATCAAGTGTAATCTGCTGCTGTGATTTGAACACGTTGAAAATTAATTTTTGACGGCGAAAAGACAGTTTGACAACCAAATCAAGTGGTACATTTGACGGCATTTTTAATGAAATTTTCGTTTTGTATTGAGTAGCTGGTTCAGCGAAAATATCAGTTTATATATGTATGTATGTACAACAAGTAAGGAAGGGATAAGTTCGGGTGCATCCGAATACTTTATACTCTTGCAACTTTCAAGGATCAAAGCAGGAGAAATATCTTCAGGTGTAGCAAAACTTTGTTTTACACTAACATCCTTAATAAAGGCATTTCTTATAGCATAGAATACTATAAAATGATCTTTATCTTGCCTTGGTCAATAAATCGTGCCAAATTTCGTGAAGATGTCTTGTGTCAGTTATATTTTATAGTGGTCCGATATCGGCGGTTCCGAGTCATGAGCGGTTTATTTAAAGAAAAAAATTAATGTGTGTACCTTTGGTTACACTTTATGGGGTCAATTACCCTTTAGTTTACATTTAAGAGGCCAATGACCCTTTTGTTTAAATTTTATGGGGTCATTGACCGCTTTACTTACATTATGAGGGCAATGACCTATTTGTTTACATTACTCCTAAGTGAATAACCCCTTTGTTTACTTTTTATTGGTCAATGACCCCTATGCTTACATTATGAGGTCCAATGTTCTTTTTGTTTAAATTTATTATATAAGTTCACAACCGTTGTTTATATTTAGCCAAGTCAACAACCTTTGCTTACATTTGGGTCAATGACCATTAATTTCTTATTACTAATAAATTGAATTAAGCAGCTATTTGGGATCTTTCTTCAAAAGTGTTATTATTACTTTCTTTTTTCATTGAAAATATAAAAGTAGTAATTTGTTTTTAAATATTTTTTTGTAATATTTCTAACTTGAGCAGGGTATACCAAATTTTAAACGTGGTTTGTAATACCCAGAAGAAAACGTCGGATACCTTATAAAATATTTATACGAATATATATGAAAAATGTAACGATGTCATAGACGTGTTTTGAAGTACCGCTATGGGTTTTTTGTTTTTTTTTAATTTCTCACACTAATGCTAATAATTCTCTCAATTTCACGATAGGTCACCTGACGGTCTTGCTATATCAGGTTGCTCACACCATCAATAGTTTCCGGAACAACAACTGATTTTGGACGACCTTCACGAAATCGATTGAATTCACCATACCATCGATTCCGATTTAATTCTGAGCACTGGCCAGGCATGGTGCCTGTTTTGCTTATATATAGCCAGCTGGCAGGCTATTTACTATTTTATTAAGTTATATTGTAGGGCATGGACTCAGTTTTATATCTATATTTTACTTTGCGTCAGCTGAAATTGTATTAAAATCATCTTTAACTGAGATATATGTGATATTATCTCAACCGAAAAGCTAAATGGATTTGATGTGGAAAACGGCAACCATATAAATATTTTAATTCGATATACATATTAGAGATATGAGGTTTAGACCAAGGTCAACTCCATTCATATTCAGCAATACGCACTGGAGTCCATATATCGATATATTCGGCTTGAACTAAGCCTTAAACGCACTATTTTTTTAAATTTTTATCAGAATATATTTATTAATGCTCGATTTGAAAGCGCACTCCTGAAAGTGGCCTAAAGTACTTTCGTAAAAGATCCAAAAATTTTAAGGTGTTATATTACTAAAATTAATGGATTCTAGAAAATATGCGCCAGCCCCATGGTACCTGTTAACATAATATTTAAAATAAGACTACTGCTAGCTTAAGTAAGTGCTTGAATCGGAAAAAAATTCTCAGAACAAAGTGAAGGCGAATCAACCAACTTAATTTCAAGTTCTCTTCTACTTTAAATGCACTTCTACCTAACTTTTCTTGGAGCACAGTTACTTACTTTAGTTATTTATTGTGAAGTTTAAAACAGCTGTTGGAGATTCTTCAAGTATTTTAATAGTAAAACGTATATACATGTGTGTGTTTTTATGATTTTTACAGTTGTGCACTTAAAAGTATATACAACTGCTTATATATTTTTATATGTATGTACATACACATTAAATTACAAAAGTTAATATCCTTAGTGAATTGAACCGAGCTGTCCTCTTTCTTCATATTTGTGCGCGTGTGTGTCTGTTGCAAAAAGTCGCGCTTTTCGATGTTGTCACTCCCGTAGCTCAATAAAAAGGCTAAAGCTGGCATACGTTGCGTTCCAACACTGCTGTTGACAGAGATGACACTTGCAAAAAGGAACACACATGCCTCAATGCCAGCTTGGATGGGCGAATAGGTCGAGTAGAAGAGCGCGTTAATGCAGGAGGATAAAGGAAATGTCGCGCAGGTGCAAGCATATGTTGCATGTATAGTAGTTTTATACTTGTAATCGCAGTTGCTGTCATCCAGGATCGTTGTTGTGTGCCTGTTGGCTGTGCTACGTTTTTATTACTCTCACTTCGCTTCTATGGACTTACCTACATACCCGCTTCTGCTTGCCTTGCCACTTTTCCATTTTAGTGGCATTTTTATTTTTCCACTGCACCATGACAATTTCCGCATTAAAATGAAAATTCATTGAGTTGCCTGCTGTTAATTTCCCAAAAGAATTTGCAGTCCTACATACACTTAAAAAAATATATATATAAATAAAATAAAGCTGAAATCTGAAATGGTGTTCGCTGGCATTGATAGGTTAAATGGAGACCCTGATAGTAGTGTGTCTCTTCTTAAATGTAAGTATGTACAAGTATGGTATGAATGGGATTGAAAAATTTGTTGGTTAAGACTCAACTCAATGTGATGTTTTCATATACTTTTAGGTGAACAGATGTTTTACATTTACTGCAGAAAGTTAGTGCTAAGTAGAATGTTTCAATTTTTATTTAAAGTTTTAAAATTATAAGTCTTTTTCCAAAGTTGTTTTTGTACTTTTGCAATATGCCTCCGTTTCGCTTCTACGTAAATTCGCTTCTTCGTAAATGTATCTTCTTCCGAAGAAGGAGTAAAAAGCTATACATCAATGTTCTTCAAATAACTACTCTCGACTACAGTATTGAAGTGATTATAAGATTAGAGACTAAATATGATTGGAGACAAAATTCTCGTCTTGAAAAAAGTGTAAAGCTAATCGGTTCTGTAAATCTGTCTTAGAGTTTTCGGTCAACCATGGGGTCATTATTCGAAAAATACCGAAGGGTTTGACGCATGATGTAGTCGTTAATAAACTTCAAATTTGGAGTTCTTCCTATATTCGAAACCGCTTCATAGTTACCACCTGTTCGAAAATTTTCCTAAAATTTTACAAGAAACGGAAGTAAAATAGTTTGACGCACTTAGATATTATAATAAATTAGAGGAAGTTCGGGATGTGGTATTGTATAAGGTGCACAACTAAGTTCTCGCTGTTTATTTTTGTCTTTTGAATTATTCGAGGTATTGCCAATCGCTAGTCACAACTTTTTCCCATCTTTCTAGCAAAGCTGGCATACCATTACGGTAAAACTGTTCACCTTGTGATGCCATCCAAGAATCAAGTAATTTTTCGATGAGTGAGGAGGACTTCTCATTCAAGCGTTTCCGGTTTTAACAAATTTGGCACGCCGAGCAGTGTCAAGCAGCAGAATAACTTTTTTTTGTTTTTTTTTTCCAAAGCGACTGCATGAAATGGCTTGGCGGGTAACTTCCAATGCTTAACAAGCTCTTCACCGTCTTCGAACGGTTTTGGTCTTCTTTCACGCGGACGGTCGTTTATATCGAAATCGCCGTCTTTGAAGCGGCTGGATCCATCTCTTGACAAACAGCGGGAGCTTAGTTAGCTAATACAGATATATTCGTAATAAAATTGGGGACCAATTATAAAAATTTAATATATGACTCATTAATGGACAAGACGCACATGTGTATACTCGCAAATAAATCTTTATACATACATATGCATACAAATATTCTTAATGCGTATACCCAAATGTATTGCCTGCTGATAAGCTAATTGTCAACAGGGAGTTAAATGCAATTTCACGAATACATTAACAGATCGATATATACAAATATGCTTACATACATTCATACTTACGAGTATGTATAAATTCAAGAGTTCAATAATATAACCCATGCTGTGTTTGTTGCTGTAATTATGTTTACATATGGTAACTATGTGTACTTTTACACCAGCAACTACACACAACAAACACACAAATAGATAGCATGTGGTTATGGCTGCTACTCACAAATGTGCATTGTATCAAAATTGCAATATAATCAAAATGAACATAATGTTGTAGCACAACATAACAATACATGGGTAAATACATATTGCTTAAACTTACGAGTGTAAAATAGAGTTTACAGGATAGTGCAACAGCTAACGGTTGCACAGTGGTATTGTGGCTGTGTGGCAATATGACAATTGCTTTAGTTAAAAAAACATTATATAAGGCGATTGGCCTTCAGAGATGGGTCTATGTTCATATAGGATATGCAATAAAGTGCATATGTGAATACTGATTATTTTTGGGAGTACTTTCGGGTAATTCAAAGTCTTCCTCTTCACGTAAATCTCTGCTTAATTACTGTAATAAACGCAATTGCAATGCATACTAATAATAACGAATTCAAAGTGATTGCAGCTTATGTTTTGTCTATCTTCGGGCTTTCTATTGACTAACACTTTGAAATAAATGAGCTAAAATGTTCGAATGACATGTCAGTCTATTCAATTCTAAGCCTAAGTCCTTATTGAAATAGTCATTGCTGAATAATTGGATGTGTTGAATTTAATAATGGAAAGTAATTAAAAAAAACTTTAAATCAAAACTTGTAGCAGAAGATTTATGTATGAACAGAAAGTGAGAGAGACTTGTGGAAACGGACTTAATTATACTTAATTAATTATTTGCAATCCTCTTATGTTGTGTTGTAGGATTTTGTAAACCGTAGTTGCTTGGCATAATGGAGTAAGATACTGAAAAATGTTTTTCCAGAGTCCCACAACTCGTCTTCAGTTCCTCATCACTTAAGGGGATATTCCTGATTTGAAATAAAAAAAATTAATTTTATTTTGTATATTTACAAAGTTTAATTGTTCAAGAATACGTAAGTCTAAATGAGGATTTTTAAAAATTCAAATTATTTTTGGAGATATACATAGGTATTTCGTTGATCCAGCATCCAAACTGGTTAGACCAGAACTGAAACCTAAAACGAGTTTTTCTCGAAACTGTCTTTTACAAAACGATACACACGATCTCTCCGGTCTACTAGACCGATTTAGCTGCAAAGAGTCTTCTTTATTGACTCGTCTATGTCTGGAATTAGCCATATCCCCAAATTTTTACTATTTTTAAAAAGGTTTTAACCATTAAAACAAGTAGTACAAAAATTGTTTTTATTTCATGATCCTTTTTTTCAAACTTTTCCTTATTCCCAGACATTGCGATATTATTATAATTAATTATTTTTTATACTTTATTGGTTTCAGACTGCTAGGAGGGCTGAAATCGTAGGTATGGTCACGTGCCAATTTTTAAAATTTTTAACTTGTTTTAATTTTTAGATTATTAATAGAAAAATAGATGGCAAAAATATTAATTGCCATGGAACAGTTACAAACGTTAAGTCTCGAGTATCTACAGAATTCAACTACCGTTGGCCGTAGCGTTTGCTTTGGCAGCACAAAAGCTCAAAACTTAAAGCGCAAAAAATTAAGATGTAGAAAAGCACTCAATACGAGTATATGCAAGTATAGGTATAATTATAACTAAATTAGCACTTAGTACTTATCACTAAAATGTTCATTTCCAAAAATCACGAAAACTCAATTAGCCCAGTGACACCAAAACATTGTCAGCCAAATGGTTTTGCTTGTCAATTAACGTACAGACACTTGCGCCCACTCAGATAAGACTTGAATTAGGCATGTGCCCAACTGCAGCTGCCAATTGAGCTAAGCTAATGCTTGCTAAGTTTATGCTCGTGTTTGTGTGTTTGTATGCTGTTCCATTGCCAACAGGTGCCTGATAAAAAAAGTGAAAACCCAAATAAGACCCAAAAAATTATAGTACTGTGTATATATATATGCTTATAAAAATTTAAACGCGCCAATCTCAGGATGAAAGCAAAAATACGGAAAGTATCAAGAACAATATTCGGAGTTTAGTTAATTCTCTGCAAAGCAAAATTGATGTTAATTCGGCAAGTAAAGCATATTAAGGTGAAAGAAAAAAATTTAACTAAGCGCCCCAAGTGGCGAACGCACCTTGGAAATTTACACAGCGGTTACTGAAGGTATGGTTACTGCGTCCTTGCCTAGTTTAAAATGAGCTAAAATTTTCCAACTATAAAATTTTGAGAATAATTAAAATGAATTTCAATTAAACCTGACACTTACCGACTTCTAACTTTCGCCGTACTAAATTCAATTCAATTAAAAATAACTGCCTCAATACCGGAGCTACTTTAAGTTAACTACACACTTACATACTTCACTGTATTACACAATGTGATGTCTTGATCGAATTAATTTCAGGTAGTTTAGGCGGTAAGGTAACTGGCATTGTTATGATTTAAAGTTGAGAGTAAGATTTTTATGCTAATGTTATGAGTTCCAAGTGCCCTATAGGGTTAGTGAATGGGCGTAGAATGGTATCAAAATATCAAAGCGGTGACGGTGAACCGATTTCTTAGCCTATTTTATTTCTTATCAAGTGTGCAAACCGAGTTCACATAACAGTTAATAAACCCATTTCTTTCTTATATGAATTACACCAATACATTTCAAATACAATTACTGTCACTGGATCTTTTTAATTATTTCAATAGTACTATACAATTTTATAATTACGATTTAAACAATGCAATCCATAAGTTTTTAGGATTTATTGTAAAAGTAATTACAAAAATTACAATCACTGTACACTACAAAAAGTCATTACAGAGGGATATTTTTGATAATCTAAAAAAAGTATGGGTGTCATATGAGAAGAATACTTTTCTTAATTCTAATAGTTTATATATTTTATAAATCAAGATATACAAACACCAATTGTAGAAAAATAAAAATATAGCATATTTTTATAAATATGAGAACAATAAATAGGATTAAATGAATTACAAAACCTATAAATAATTGAAGGACAGAAGAAACAAATATACTTTGGGGCCATGCCAAAAAATTGCTTGCAACTGACAGAGTGAAATAACAACAACAATAGTTACAACAAAGCTAGAAAAAAACAGAACTGAAATAGACAGGCTCAAGTGTTGGAGAGTACACTTCATTTCCTAACCTCTAATACAGTGCTCTTTAGTACATAGCCAATCGGTAGGTACAAATAAATGTGTGTGTGTGTTGGTATGTGTTTAATAGTGTCGAAACCGTAGTTGGGTATTACAGCAAATGTTAGTGAACCGTTCTACTGCCCAAAACACGCACGCAAACGCAGACAACAAATTATTTGTTTTGAGGCTTAATATTTTGCACATAAATTTTGTTTGCTGACACTTCAGTTGACAGGAATAACAAAAGTAGCCAAAACAAAGGCAGTCACCCGCTATGGGAATACTGCAGGTGTTTCAGATAGATAAGTCTAACACTGGCTTGGAGAGTGGACGCTTGAAAATTACATTATTTGTAAGAAAACTAACTAAACAAAACGCACAGCAATATTCTGTTATTTACTTAACGGAGGTGAAATTGTATTAGTTAGCAGCAGAATTCGGGCAGCGAGAAAGCATATACTTATATTATATATACTTACGTATATACTCGTACATATATGTATGTATATGTTCTTGTGTTTTCTTGAAGCTGGGTCAAACTTTTGAAATTGGTGTCAGTTGTGAATCGCATTGGAAGTGGAAAATTTCTGGACCAAATTGAGGTTAAGGTACAAAATGCGAGAAATGCGAAAGTCATCTGGTCCTTTCAAGTGCGAAGCTCCTGGATATTTAAGCCGAATTCTACTTACTTTCTGCATGTATCGTCGTTACATATACCCATCCGACTGGCATGTGATCCCAGTAGGTTGTGACCTGTCATTAGGCCAACAGTCCTTTCGAGACCGCGTGAGTAAAAACAAAGCGAGCTTTTCTTCGAAGCTCTTGTAATTGATCTGCGAAATTCGGAAATTAGCCAGATAATAATAAGTGGTTATGATTAAGTGGTATGTGTCATGTAAGACCTGCTTACAAAATACGTACGATTTTAGCTTTACAAGAATTGTTCGTAAAGTCACGGAGTGGTAAAAAAAGTTAAAATGTTTACTCAAAAATTGCAATAAAACCAAATTGGACAGGCAAAAATCTCCTTTTTTTCTGTTTTACCAATTGAATAATGTGTCTAGGACTCTAAAGCGTACTTTAAGCAAGAAAAATCGATACTAAACTGAACTAGAAGAGTCCATGATTGGCTTGATTTTATGGCTCAAAATTATAAATTATACCATCATATAATCCTGACTAAAAAGAACAATTTTCATTTGTTTCAAAACTAATTTCGCTGATGAATATTCTAATTTATGAACCATGTTGCTTTCTTTGGCTACCTTGTACATAAAACAAGTTATTTGCATCCATTTTTAGAATCCTAATTCTATAAAAATTTAATTTTCTAGTAAATTAAATGCATTTAGATACTTATTATATAAATGTGATACACCGTTTGAAAAATATGATATTCTGTTACAAAAAAACGATAATTTTTTAGAGTTAATCCCAAACTACTAACTCCTCGGTTGAAATTGTGAAAATTGCCATTATTTCCTATAAATGCTTCTAAAGAAATTCCTTCACAAATGCATGTACATAGACTAGTGTGCATATAAACGATTACTCATAATTATGCGAGGATACAGATTCTAACCATTATTTATGTACAAGTAAAATGGCTGCTAACAGACCTATGCACATGTGTGCTCTTGAATTTATGAGATTACCAGAGAAAACAATTAATATTCGTTTACTGATGAATATATTGCTCAGTTTACTGCTTTTTGCAGCAATCATTCCACCTGCACTGTCTAGTGTTATGTATTTTTTGGGTAATCAATAAATGATTTAAAGAGTTTAGTCCAATACTTGTAAGCACATTAAAAATATAATATAATAAAAATTAAAAAGGCAAAAAATATATCCGAAAAATTTAAACGAGTCTGATTTTATAACTAACCTTATAAAAATGGCATACCGTGGCGCAAAGTATTCTCTTTGTATTATATAAGTACATACGCACATTAATAATATTTATTTAACGATATTTACAGATTATGTTTACATTTTTATAAATTTATATATTCGTGGGTGTAAAGATGCATGTTTCGACAAATGTTTAAGTTGAACATGAATGTTTTGTAAATATTAAAAGTATGTAAGTGCAAACTAGACACACAAGACATGTAATTGCCAATGTAAATATTGAAAGCGGGAATTCCAGCAAATATTTGCAACATTTCACTTCTAACCTCTCTCATTAAGCACCATAAAATATGTTATCAAATTAAATGTTAAACGTTAATTACAATTTAAACCTAATTTAATTTCCACGCATACTTTCACTAATGACGAACACGTATAACACAACCGAAAGACAGCGCAAGTACGTCGGGAGGAGGGAGTGAAAACCATAGATGAAGGGCGAAGCTAAGTACGAGTAAAGGTATGCCCTACGACCTAAACAAATGTTACGCATCGTATATTTTGCTAAGAAAGCCACTTCAGGGGTTTGCGGCTGCGTTCGCCACGCCCACACATGCAAATACCGTACTACATATACGACGATATTCGAATTAGTTGTTAATTCTTTGCTTGGCTGTGTTGCATTTGTGCTCATCGTAAGCACCATTGTTGTGTCTGTTCGTGTCGTGGCTAAAAAACGCATTTTGATAAAGTGCTAGCACCGGCGGGAAATTAGGAAACACACATTATTTACACTCTCATGCATTTGTATGGTGTGTGTGTACGAAAACACACACACATTCAGTATTTGCCCCGAAAACATGCACAACTTAAATTACAACAATTATCACGCACACATACGTACCCTAATGCAAGTACGTGACGTACACGCATGTGCAAATTAGGTACTGCTGTACGCATTAGTAAAGATGTGTGCACGTATGAGTAACGCAAATTCTTAAATTCTATGTGCGTTGTACTGTAGAAACCTCAAACTTCATTAATCCTTTTCTGCATGCAACCGCACATACTGGGTATTTAATTGTATTCTCACTGGCTGCCTTCACGTCTGTCCCCTCTCTCTGTTCTCCTCATGCCGCTGTTTGTTTTGCTTGGAGCGCACTGTGCGGAACGCATCCTCGTATTACGCTAAATTATCTTTATTTTCACTCTCAACGATTTCTTAATGACACCAATCCAATAAAGTTACACTTAGTAGCCTGGCGCGTTGTTTCTCTTCATTTACTGCCAAATGCGCTCCCATATTCTCGCTTTGACTCTTACCATATGTTTAGCTGTTAATGAAGATATTCGGGTAAGCTCGCATTTTGGGATTTTCACTGACACTCTAGAGCATTATTTGTTGTGTTATTGTCATTAATGAGTCGAGAAGATAACAAAACGTTAAAATTACATAAATGTTGACATTCTTATTTCTATTTATTTGAAAATTCGTGTTTGGGGTCTCGGCATTTTTTATTTGATGATACTGCCTTATTGAGGTCTTCTGTAGTAATACCGAAAATTAGGATGTATGTATATATAATATATGATGGATGCATATATTGCTATTTCTCATATAATAAAAACAGTATATATGTATATAACACTTTTTACCCTTTTCAAAAGCTTCAACCCTGGTCTATTTAGCAAACGCAGCAATTCGCAGGTAAGTCGAAATATGTAATTATGTATAAAAGAATTGATAAATCGCTATTTTTATAAAGCTTTCGCTAATGTTTACATTTGATTAGTGTTTATTTACAATTATAATACCCTTATGTTAATTCTTAGTGAACAACATTATTTTCATGAAAATTTTCTAAACAAATAATTTTCACTTGAAATCCGTTATTTATATTAATTAATAACTGCATTTCAGAAAATATATTCATTCATTTACTGCTTATGTAAATATTATCATTAGCGCACGTTAAAAAAATAAAAATAAATTGCATTAAAATAAGCATATCCCCGAAGCCCGCATTTTAGCGCAATATTTAGCATAAATATACAATAATTACCAGCGCTCACACTTATCGCTTATAAACGCGTTAATTTAGTGAAAATAAATATCGGTGACAGTCGCGAAAAAAATAAGCAAGGCAATATGAATGGAAATAAGCAAATATTTATGAAACCGCAGCAAACGATATGCACATAATAGCGATCTATTAGTACTGGTGTATGTATGTATGTGTGACAAATACCCCTGCAAGAACAGTGACAGTCATCTGACTGGTCATATGACAGTGAAAGCTGAAAAAACTTTGCCAGCGCGTAGAACAAAGTTTCTATCATTTTCTTAAGAGCCTTGTGCAAACGGTATAAACAAACACATGTGTGTAAGTTTGCTTTTCTCTAAACATGGGTATTCGGAATTGATTCACTATATTTATACTGTTCACTCTATGAATCATTGCTGACCATAAGTCCATCATGGCTGAAAATTGTCAGAGATGACTGAAACGCTATCATAGGTGCCATTTGTCAGTTATGACTGTAAATCTATCACAAAAATTCTTTTGCGCAGTAGATAATATAATTTTTATTTCTTTAATAAATTTTAAACTTTTAATCAAAATTATTTGGAATAATACACATATATTATATATAAAAAGGATTGCAACAAAAAGTATAATTAAATAATAAAATATGAAAGGAAATTTTTACTTGATGCCATCTTCTCCTCTCAATAGCTCTGCGTATGTCTTTCCTCAATCAGTGGATATTTCTGAATTTAAAAATGCAAACGGAGTTAACTAAATATTATATATAGTTTTATTTGAAACTTACGCATGTATGTACATATATCTTATTTGAAAACTCCTCTCTTTCATAAAAATGTATATTTTTAACACCAAACCAAAAAGAAGCGTGCAACACTTTTCGTTTGTGGCAAGAAGACCACTAAAACTTGTTTTGCGCAGTTGTTGAGTAAAGGATTCAGCAATTTCATTCTTACACATGTAAGCAATATTATCCGAAGATGTCTCTGTTTAACAATAACAGTGACGGTCAGTTGACAAGTAAACAGGTAGTCAGTACTGACATAATAAATGTGAGTGTATTGGTGAACCCATCAGCAGTTTCTTGTAGGGACGCGCACCAAAAGTGAGAATCCTGCAGCGCACACACGTTTACATGATTTATAAACAAATGGCGTTTCAATCGGCTTGCAACTATCAGTTGGCGACAGGCAGACATTATAGGCAGCAGCAATGCATTAACACACATACAGATTCATATTTAATGCTTGTAATATATATCTGTGTGCGTATTACGTCGAAATGCTGTACACATTGCCAAAAAGAGCGAAAATAACCGCAACACAAGCATTACCGCAAACAAAGCCTTATCACAGTTCGTACAAAGATATTGCCTAATATTAGGCGTTGTCGCCTGTTAAGCATTGATTTTGTTTTTAGCTAAGCGTCGGATTACAAACGTTATAAGTGTTGGTGAAGTACTCCTTTACTCGCACACATATACATATGTATATATTAGGGTGGAGCGAAATTTTTTTTTTGTTTTTTTGCTTAGTCTGAGGATACAATCTGTAGATTATAAGAAAATAAAATTTTTGGACAAAAAAAAAACATTTTCTTGAACATCTAGTGGCGGCCCACTCAGTTTTAAAGTAAATTTCGAGTTAGCCGCCACTAGATGTTAAAGAAAATGTTTTTTTTTATCCAAAAATTTTATTTTTTTATAATCTACAAATTTTACCCTCGGGCCAAGCAAAAAAAAATTTTTTTTTTCGCTCCACCCTAGTATATATGTATTTACATATATAATATGTATGTATATGCTAGTGCGCGCTGTTACGTGTGGCATGTTTTGTGGAATTGCATGTCATCCAATTAAGCCGGGTTTCATTGGGTGAACTACGTGTTTACTTTGTCGCCGCATATAATTGTTTGTGCTTGTTGCTACTAGCTGATGATTTTCATAAATCACACAAAGAGATTAATTAGTTGCAGATTTATTTTGTACTCAATTTGGACTCATCATTTCAGTTGTGGTGGAATCGTACTCGACGTGTTTATGCTGATATGAAATTCGGCGTAATACTAGTCGAACGCCGGTACGATATGTATTTTGGGACTTACACTGTGCCTATATGTATAAAATATTCTCAAAATTGGTCAGGATGACGTCTGCCATTGGTTTTATTTTCGCACTAACTTTAGCTGGCTGTTACACTTTTGTAAATGCATGAGCGTGTTTCTAAACAACCGTACGTTTACATCCACATATCCGTCAAATCATGCATAAATATGATATTTTGCTGTTCTGTTTGAATTGTGTGCCGCGTAGCGAGAGATTCAAAGTGAGTTTATCATTTCGCCATCTGCCGCATTTGCATTTATATTGCATTGATATGCTTAGGTGGTAAATAAATTGGTTGAAAAGGCAACACCATCAGCGCATCGTACGAGGTAACTTCGTGCAACATAAATATCATTCACATACATATGTAAATAGTTGAGATATCCGAACCAAGTCCGAAGTACACAAATAGACGGTCAGTTTTGATTTGCGTCTGTTTTTATTACTGTAATTGAGTTGGAATGTGAAACTTAATTATTGAAGGGAATTTCATTCTTAGCATGTTTGTGTTAAATTCCAAAAATTAAAATTTCAGCAAACGGAATTAAATTAATTGGATTTGTTTCGAACGGGTCTACTTTCAAGGGTATATTATGTTTGCCACGTAATTTGTAACACCGAAAAGGAAACTTTGGAGAACCTGTAAAAAACATATATATATGATCAGCATTATGAGCTGAGTCGATTAAGCCATGTCTGTCCGTCTGTCTGTCTGTCAATATCTACCCAAACTAGTCCCTCAGTTTTTGAGATATTGATCTAAAATCTGAAAAGATCTGAAAATCTTGAAAAAAGGATGTGTGCATTTTTCCCAAAGCAGCTGCTCATTTGTCGGAACCGCAGATAGCGGACCACTATAGCATATAGCTGTCTTACAAACTTAACGATCTGAATCAAGTTTTTGTAAGGAACCTTTGGCTTTTGTGAAGGATATTATATGTTCGGTGAAACCGAAGTTAAAATTTTTTTAGTTTTGTTAGTTTCACCCTTAGTGATATCTGTCACCTGATAAGAACTGATAGAAAAGAAAAAAATACTATAATTCGCTGAACATTAGCTGTATGGCAGTCGAAAGCAGAAATTAACTATTCAAATGAACCAAATTTAGTAGCATTAGGTAGGAAAAAAGGTCTTGACTTTAACTGGAAAACATAAACATATAGTAAAGTTAAACACAAATTTGTAATAATTGAGTTTTTTTCAGTTGAATAAGTATTATTTTTAATAATAACGCAACTACTAAATGATCATGATCTAAATAAATCCCATACTACAGCCTTATAGTTTGGTTTTTGTAGTTTGACGAGAAAAACGAAAAAGCATAGGCCGAAAAAGGTAAACTGAATTTGACTCTTTTGTTCGAAACTGGTCTATGGCGTAAGTAATTATTGCTATATATATAATACAATATAAGAGTTTTCATTTTTTCTAAATGGAAAAAGTTGAGACTGTTGTAGATGCCTTACAAAGGGATTGACTAAAATCTTTTTATTATTTTTTGTTCTATAAGTAATGCGGCTGTGAAGCGTATATAGCTTCGGTGCAGGCGAAGTTAATGTTTTTCTTGTTTAATAGTTTTTACTGACACAAAAGATTATTGTTCTGCATCAAAATACATATATGTTTTTCTACTAATTGCTCTGTACTTCCTTTAAACTTTTTTACCGTAATTGTTTGTTGCAATTTAAGCTTGCAGCAACTTAACTAAGTCATAATTTATTGGCAATACCGTTGTGCGATTTTCTTTTTATTTGTTGCAATTGTTGTTAGTCTAATTTTATTGAGAACTCCTCTTTGTTATTATTGTCTCTTTTAATTTTTTTTGTTAATTGTCATTTGTTTTTTACACATCTTTCTTTACTCCGAAAAGTTGATTAGCTCTGCCATCAAACGCTGCAGTGATCACTATCAACGTGAAACCTACTTATTTAGCAAATTTTAACGCTCATTAAAATGGAAATTGATACTCTAGTTATAGTCACATTTAAGTGAAAGGTATTTCAAACTACGTTTACATATCACAGCTTCCTCCTAGTTCTAGTGTTTTTATTCGTAGTTCGTCCCAAATTTGTAATACGATTTGCTTATACTATTTCATTTCACTTTACATCTCAACTGTTCTGCTCCATTTGATGTTTTTTCCTTTTATTTATTATTTGCTTTATATCCTTTTTTATTCTTCCTGCTATTTGCTTAATCAATTCATTTCTCCTTTTACAATGACTTTTTTTCAGTCCCTTTGTTTCGAGTCGGTTTAGTTTGGCTTTGAGAACCCGCCTTGTATTTTCATTTCCATTTAATTATTTTATTTATTTATTTCGATTACTGGAGGAGTTTTAAATTGTATCACAATAAACTGTTGCTTTGATCATATTTTTTTACGGTTACTATGTACTTGACCTAATCATTGCAAGTAATATTGTTGCTATGGCATCGAAAAGTTATGGACGATACAGTGTGCACGTTAAATGTATTACAAAATTAAAATTTATTTTTAAAATTTAAAACATAAAATTAAAAATTTAAATTTTAAAAATTTAGATAAAATTTAATGACAGTCAAATTTAGTAGAACGGTTGTCATTTAACTTTTTGAATCATAGTCGGAAGCTTAATACCTATGTATGTATATCAGAATTATACCACTACAAATTTGTATTTTTTTTGCCATTGAACACTGACATTAATGTTATTAATGCAGTTTTGTTTGGTTCGAAATCTTCAAATCTTCACAATTGCTAAGTCGTGGTTATATCGGTAAGTCAACAATTGTTCAGCGTTATATTGGCGAAATCAGCCCACAGTTCCATAATCATTGTATAGTACACTATCAGCACTATCAACAAGACTCATTCACGAAAGAACGAAGTGAATTTCTATGCACAAAACAAACCGAAAACAATGCGGTCAGAGTTAGCATTGCTTCTTTTAAAAAACATCCCTTAAAGTTGGTACCAAGCCATTTTTTCTTTCCATAATATTATTGTAGTAAAAGGTGCAGTAACACAGACAAAGCTGGCGGCCTTTCTTCTGCCCCTTGTATTTTTTGCCGCTCTTAGTGCTATGTTTTCGAGCTTTTTTGTGCTCCTTCTTTGTTGTGGTGCAATCGATTCATGTGAGCGTTTGGGATTCAGTAGTTGAAATGTCTTTCAATGTGATTATAAACTCGTATTTAATTCTTGGAGGAACTATGACAGGTAATAATGGATATTAATTTTTACTTTCATATTGGTGGAAGCATTTTAATATACGAAAATAATATTTAAATATATACAAATCAGCAGCAAAATCGTTAAAAATATATGCAAATATCAAGATTAAAAATATCGTTATATAAATATTTTGAATATCTTAAGTATTTGCTGTTTGGTTATATTAAGTGTCTCATTACTCAATATAAATGATTAATTATTTTTTAAAATAATCTTGATATATCAGTACGAAAGTAATTGAATTAAAACAACAACGATCTCGACACTTTTTTTATCTGTCCAACCGCTTAAATTTTTTTTATATCTAAATTGCTTTTATTGTTCGTTATCATTGTTTTCGTGCTCTTAAACATGTATTTTTGTTTTCGGCAACGGTAAATAACCGTAAATTATTTTAGGTAGAAATAGTAGGGTTAGTTAGGTAGAATAGTAGGGTGTCATATTTATCCTTCTGTCCGTTTATTAGTTCATCAATATTACTAGTTTGAAAACTGCTAGGAGAAAGCGGATCTCAGCCCCACCGGTTGGCAACTAAGTAAAACTAAGCGGATTTTTTTAATAAATCAAAGACAATTTTTTCATGAAACTAAATAACTTTATTCTGTAATGTATTGCCCATTTTGATCAATGACCTTTTGCCATATTTCAGGCAGCATCATAATCCCACGTTCATAAAACTTCTGGTTTTTATTAGCAAAAAACTGAATCAGGTACGTTTTGACATCATCATCATTATTGAAATTTTTATCATTCAAGGAGTTTTGTAAAGATCGAAACAAAAAGTACGTAAGTAAACGTTTTGACATCATCATCATTATTGAAATTTTTATCATTCAAGGAGTTTTGTAAAGATCGAAACAAAAAGTAATCCGATGGTGCAAGGTCAAGACTATATGGTGGATGAGGCAAAACATCCCAACCAAGCTCCAATAATTTTTGCCGAGTGACCAAGATGTGGTGTTGCCTTGCGCTGTTATGATGGAATACAACACGTTTTCGATTTATCAATTCGGGCCGCTTTTCTTCAACTGCATTGTTTAATTTCGTTAGTTGTTCAATGTAGATAACAGAATTGATCGTTCGGTTGGGTGGTGACAGGTGGTAAGAGTTCAAAGTAGACAATTTATTTATAATCCCACCACCCTTTTGATGAATACCAACTTTTGATGTTGTTTGAGCTGGTTCACCTGACCTGCTCTACGATCTTTTCCGCTCGATATTATTGTAAACAACCCATTTTTCATCGCCAGTTATCATTCGTTTTAAAAATGGATAATTTTCATTACGTTTCTTTAGCAAATCGCAGCTGTTAATGCGTTGCGTTAAATGCGTTTCTTTCAGTTCGTGAGGAACCCATGTATCGAGTTTTTGAACATAGCCAAGTTGTTTTAAGTGATTTTCAATGCATATATGACCTGAAGCTTCTCTGCAATCTCACGTATTGTACTGTGACGATCCGAATCGATTATTGCTTTGAATAGGTCGTCATCAACTTCAACTGGACGACCAGAGCGTTTTTCATCTTTGAGTGAAAAATCACCAGAACGAAATTTGGCAAACCAATTTTGACACTGCCATTCTGTTATGGCTTCATCGCGATATACAGCACATAACTTTTTGTGAGCTTGCGATGCGTTTTTCCCATTGCGATAATAAAAAAGCAAAATATGACGAAAATGTTCCTTTTGATCTTCCATTTTTTAACGAACGCCAAACGAAAACTACGCAACCGGTCAAAAAACTTTTTTTACTGATTGACAGCTGAATTGCCAACTATAAAATAACAAAATGTGTTTTACATTTGGACTACGCCAGCAAACCTAAAAATTGAACTGAAGCCATCTATGAGTGAAATCCGCAATTACTTAGTTGCCAACCCAATACTTTCTGTATAATGTTCGTTTATATTTCATGGGATTTTTTGTACTTTCAGACAATAGCAGAGATTTCAAAACCAAGCTTGATATAAGACACTTACCTTCCAAAGCCTAACAAAATCAGTTCATGTATAGCTAAAAACTCTAGCATCGTTTTATTTTCTGTGTGCATACAAAATAGATACATTTTCGAAGTGCATTTATGTGTGTGCTGAGAATAAACCATAGTTTTCTTAGTTTCTTTTCTTTGTATATTTGCATTCTACTGCAAATTACCATAATCCATTAGCGCAATGAGAGTGTCAACGGTAGCAATGACAGCAACACTAACAGCAACTGCAACAAGGATAACCATAAAACAATAGCAACAATAAAAATTCAATCAGTCACGAGCAAAGCTTACACTAACATCACCGCAAGCAAACTTAGTGCATGTTTGTATGTGTGTGTGTGTGTATGTGTGTAGGATGTAGAGTGACGTGATGACAGAAAGTACAACGAAGGATGGAAGGAAGGAATTGTGAATCAAGAAGGATTACTTTGACAACATTCGGTTGCCATGTGACACAATACATCATGACGACGAGACTACATACATACGAGTAAATACATATTTACATACGTAGGGGGGTATGTGTGAGAGTGGTCTAAGTGCAGTGAATCCTTGCCAGTGACACAGAAACGCAACTACAAAGCAGCCAGCGCATGCAACATTGCACTCATTTGCACATATCAATTTAAGCACATACTTGTACATATATATGCGTGAATATGTAAAAATGCTTCATGGATTCACGACGCGCTACTCATTTCTACTTTCTTGCAACAGCTTGTATTATGGGTCCGGAAAGCATTTTTCGTAATGAAGTTAAACAGCTGCATGTATATGTATATATGCATGTAGGCATATCCTATATGAAACGTACAATTATTTTTGTAAGCAATAGTGCATATGACTTGCCGAGGTCATTTTATGATTTACATTTTCAATTATCATTCCTTTTAGCTACTATTGGCACACTGCTGCCGCTATTAAACCAATGTGAACAACCAGTGAGGCCACCAAGTTGGCAATGAAAATGACATTAATCATACTGGTGAAATTATATTGAAATTGTATTGAAAGTAATTTAGAATAAATATAATTTATACAAATTATTGAAAAATCTGCTATTTGGTATTTTATATGAAACATATATCCTAATAATTAAATATCAATTTTTAAAAAGTAGCCACCTTTTGATTCACTATTTGATTTTTAAGTATTAATTTACCATATATACGAGTATTTCTCATATATTTTCATTTGTTACTACAATTTTCAGCATATAGTGCGGAAAGGATGGTGATGCATTTCGTACAAACTGGAAATAAACTGAGCACACAAATAACGAAAATTCGTACGAAGAAGCTATTCGGGCAATTATAAATGGCAAATGTGAACTGTGTGTTTGCTAAAGCCCAATGAAAGTTCTACCATGTAGTAACTCACACATTTGTTGGCATACCCTATAAATATTGACAATATATTGTTGGCAACATTTCCAATATTTAACAATGTGCAAACAATATTTTACTTAAACGACTTATGGAGATACATATGGCTTAGGGCAACAAAGAATAGGTGTGGAATTAAAGTAAAAATTAAAAATATCAATGTTGGTTGACAGAAATTGCAAAGTATCTATCATCCAAGTTTTGTTGTCGCAACGAACGAGTTCAAAAGTTTCTGTAAATATGGTTGGTGAGAGATCAATTATGGGCAGCGTGTTTAGCTGCTGTGATCGGCTGGGTTGACAATCGTCAAACAAACCGAAAAAATTCGTTAAAGAAAAGTTAAAGAGTGTGGTAAATTTCCAATTTTAATTTAGACCACTTATACATATGGTAGATCCTTATAAATCTCAAGATTCCAGTGCATGAAGAAATCTTATATTTGTTTCTAGAAGAGCCTTTAAAAAAAAAACTATTACTACCAAGGTACTTTTTATTCAATTTTTAACTTTTCGATAAAACAGGTTACCATTTTTGAAAACCAAAAGATATACACACTGAAACCACTTTTGCTGCAAAAACGCCAAAGAACTGGCCACATTACAATCGAAATCATCCGTTTTCTCACACATTTAATGCACAAAACCATCTTTATCCCTCCATCGCATGAGTCGTGGCTTCGCACAAAAGCTTCGAGAGATACTCCAACTATTTGAGGATGAGTTAAAGCGACGGTCAAGTGAACGTGTGTACGGAATACATTGCAAACTTATATGAGTGCATGAACTGAAAGCGGTTGAAAGAACATTAAAATTCGGTGCATTCAAAATCAGTAAAGGAGAAAATCAACAACAATGATGAACCAACGGCCACATCTTGTCCGCACATTAGACCATTTGCATTTGAATGCATACAAAAGTTGCACCACCAGGAACGGCTATTTGTGTATATATGCCCATAATAAGGGAGCATGCGTGCCCTGCGGGGCATATATTAGTATTTGTTAGTGTTATACTATGAAAGGGCACTGAATATATAATCCTAAATATTTCTTGGTTAACCCAAATCAAATCTCACAAAAATAAGTTTGACCTTTCTGAGATTTATACATATTTATATATTCTAAACCATACAATTTATGATGCGGCCTGGACGTAAATAACATAACATCTATAGTCACTTAAAACTTTAAACGCGTTTTTCTCGAAACTGTGTTTTCAACGTCGGTTGTCAAGATTTCTCGCGAACTACTCAACCTTAATGAAATTTTACACAAGTCTTCAAGATATCCTTTAGAAGGTCTTGAACTTCATTACAATTATCTTCTTCTGTTAATTACAATTATTTAAAACAAAAAAACTATTGATGATACTGTCAGAAGTTCTGCTGTCAACGCGGAAGCACCTCTTTTCCGAGTGACTGCCAGAAATGACGTAGTAATGACCAAGTTTTAAATATTTTCCTTTCACAATATTTTTTTTATCAAATATGTATCTTCGGAATAATAAAACGTTTGAATAAAATATTTAATTTTTATATGAAAAAAAAAATTATTGAAAATAGAGCGTTTTTTGATCAACGAAACCCATGTAATCCCTTAAGTAAGTACTACGTATCTTTGTGGATGCAATTTTTTGTTTACTAATTTTTGTCGGTTTAACCATCAAATGTACTCTGATGTGCCATGTCTTACGCTTCGCCATTACAAATGCTGATGAATGAATGTAAAAACTCAAATGGCCACTTGCCGCTTCGTTAAACAAAAAACAGTTAGATAAAGTATACATACTCGTAATTGTACATGTATTGTGGCTATTTTGTGTTTGCAAAATCGTTTTAAGGGGTTGGTGAAATACATGTATGGTAATGAACTTATCTATAAAGGAGTATCCTGTTGGACGCTGTCAATTTATCTCTTTTAGTTGCATTAGTCTGCTATGGTAACTCTTTTATAACTAATTGAGCCATATAAAGTGATTTTCAAAGATTTTAAATATTTAATAGAAACGCATGTCAAAGCCGGGCACCTTTAATACCTGTTTTTATACGGTTGTTTGTATCATTTAAAACTAACCGAGATAGAAATAGGGTTATATATTATATACATAAATAATCAGGATGATTGAGCTCTAAATTAAGATACAGAACTGCAATTTAATGTTGAGGATTACAGTGGCGTGGGCACACGTGCTTTGAAAATCTTTAATAAAAGGACGTGGCCCTGCTCTCTAATAAGATTAATGTACATATCTTCTAAACCATTCAAGCTATTATAACCAAATTTGCTGAGCAATATATTTTTGGCATTTCTACGCATTCTATCAAAATGGGTGAATTCGAATTATAACCCCGCCCACTCCTCAGGTTTTGTTAGAAACTACTAAAAGTGCGAAAAATCTATAAATAAATGCGAAAGAGGCATACAATTTTGCACTAGAGATGGTATGATAGGGCTTTATAGGAGCCGGTGTCATATTTGAACGATGGGCATGGCGCCACCCACATTTAGCTGAAAACCCATATCTCTGGACCTACCCTAACGATTTCAACCAAATTTGGTAGGTAATATTACCTTCGCATCTGATTCTTTCATTTTCCAGTATACAAGTCCTGAACCAATCAATTTATCTGGTTTGAGGTATGCCACCTAATGACCAAAAAGTGTCTAATTGACTATTTCAGCCCTCAGATATCGAATATGTGGACCACAGTTCCTATTGCAAACTTTTTATCAAAAATATCGGTAAATTTGTGGGATATATTATAGAAATTCGGAGAGAATCTTTTTCTGATAATAGTACGTCTGTACGTCAAAAATGGGTTGACTCGGATTAATAATTCCCTAAATATTTTCGAATTTCCGCCTGACTTTATACCGCATATAGCGGCAAATACGTGAGTTATTTTAATAAAAATCAGAGAGCCTGCTTCTTTATGCCTAAAATGGATAAATTCGGATGAAAACTTGTTCTAGACCCCGTAGAACTAATATCAGGATTTTTAAATATCTAGTTGACTTTACTCCTATATTGCCGATGGATTGCGAGGTATCTTAATAAAACTCAAAGGGCACTTTTTCTGAATATGTAGTAATGCGGGTCAATACTACCTCTATCTCCCATGGCTTTGTACCGTATATATTGGCCCATAAGTAAGATATCTGCAAAAATAACTTAAGGTATAATATTGGATATACAATACTTTGATCCTGGCAAGTTGTAAGAGTAAGAAATGTTCGGTTACAAGCAAACTTAGCCCTTCCCTACTTGTTCTAATAGTGTCTGTTAGGTGATTTGTTATGTCATAGCTTCTGTGAATTTCTTTACAGTTTTGATATAATATTTTATAGACTTTTACCCCTCTTTCTAATTAACAACAATATTTTCTATATATGTACATCTACATATGATATGTCATAAATCTATGAGTAATCAGAAATCTGTATAGCTCTATTCTGCCCTCCTAAAGTTGCAGATCTAATCCCAGTTATTTGTTTGAAGGTTACGCTAATGTTACGGTACTATCAGCATGGTATTATATCATATTAATAATATGTAATGGCCATATAAAAACTTACATTAAGCGTGTATTATGTATGGTAGGTATATACTATAGTCATCCGATCTGAACAACTTGTTCTGAGGTACACCATTATATTATGAAAAGATTCATGCCAAATTTCGTGAAGATATCTTGTCAAATAATAAAAGTTTTCCATACATGGCAGCTATATGCTATAGTAGTATGATATCAGCGAAAACGACGTGTGCAAAATTTTAGACAGATATTTCAAAAATTGAGGGACTAGAGCATGTTGTTTTAAAGCTCCCACTTTTGTTGCTTAGCCATTGGTACTTATATCAACATTCAGATGAGTTAATAATTGTAGTCTTGCTGTTTTACACATTTCATTTCATTTGACTGCAGCAAGTATCTTACGACTTCACTTCAACAATTTTTTATCTATTTCTATGAACTTATCGGTTGAAAACTCTTCACTTTTAGTAGTGAAGCCCTCGAATTTGTGCTCGAAACTTTTAAACTTTCGCTACGCAAACACTTTCATTAGTTGGTGCAAACATCCTGTGTGTGTTACTTTAAGCACTCAATATATTACTCGCAAACACATTTACATACGCCTATTTAGATGCAGGTGTGAGTTACCTTTTATCATCGACATGTGTTTGCATGATTGTGTAAGTTTTCATGCTCACCTTAAACTTATTTTCATTGACCGACCGCAGGTGACAACGCTAACAGCGATACAATCACATTAATGCTCTCTCCCTTTTTGCGATAACTAAATGCAGACGAAGACAGCTATCAAAAACAAAAAAAAACTTTTATGTAGAACTTCAACTGACTTTTAGAGGTTGACATGTGCTCTCGATATTCCCGTTATCACTGCTTCCACCAATTCTCGTCTACTGCACTACTCTACGGCATACGCTGTGGAGTAAACGGTTCCGAGTGCTCCAAATTGACAGTCGATATCGACAACGTGTATTTCTTTCTCTACGAATCATGTGACCTCTGCCAGTGACATAAACGACTTCAAGACATATATACTTGTATATATTATATTGTACATACGCTCGCTACAATTGGTTTTTATGTTAACACTTTAGGTTGACATTTTTTTCTTTTACTTTTCAAGTGCTAAATTTTTTCGGTCGCCTGTGGAGTGCTCCTCTGTTAAATATCTTGTTCATTCGCTCCAAATGTCAAACACATTGCAAATTTGAATTTCCGTTGTAACTTTTCAATGGCTTCGGAGCTGATAATAGATCAGTTGTTTTCTAAAAGTGGGTTACTAAAGTGTTTTTTTATTCTGCCGTGAACGTAAAAATGTAGATTTACAATTTTTGTTTAAAAATATTTCCTATCCTAACAAAAAACTTATTAAAAGGCTGAAGGTCTGATCAGGATTTTTAAGATTTAATCAAAAAATTTTAACCAAATATGGGTGTTAATAGTTCTTGGCAAAGACAATCATGAATAGGATTAGAATTAGATTACTTAAATAAAATAAAAGTAAAAATTCTTCAATCTCAATACTATATATTTGGGTATTTTTCTTTGTCAAAGCAACCAGCGCCCCACAAATAAATTTAAATACAAGTATTATAAAAGATTATGATATTATGCAAATACAAATTAAATATTTTAAACTTGGATTCGGTCCATTGCTTAACGAATCATTGGGAAGCGCAGAAAATCACCGCTTATTTTAATAAAAAAGATGGAATGCAAACAACCGCAATGACAACACAAATTTACAAAGGAGGAAAAAGGGAAAAAAATGTAATTCGAAAAACAAATGAAATAAACGAGAACAAAGTGTTTCTGTGAAAATAAAATTATATTAAAATGGTTGCCTGACAATGAAATAACTAAAATAAGGGGCGAATTTCATTGAGCAATGAAAATGTTAAACAAACAAATGCTTTTAGCTGCGCACCAATAACAGCAGGCATGAATGACAATGGTTAAATGAAAAGAGAAAAGAGAGTTCTGTGCTTAAAAAAGAGGAAATGGAATGCTGCTGAAAGCAAAGCGTTGAATATATTAGACCATAGTGTGGCATTGTGAATCGTATGAAAATAGTAAATGATGGCGAGTCTTAAGTAAGGAAAAATAAAATGTTGAGTTAAGCTCGTAAGCAGGAAAAAAGGCGCACGTTTTTCGTAAGAAACGTGACTCAATTTGTTTTTGTAGCTTACAGCACATAAAAAGGACTTAGATAAATGCTGAATACATGCATATGACCAAATATTATATAAGATAAAGCTATCACTATGGAAATACCACGAAAACAGGATATATGAAGGTATGTGTAGTTCTACAAAGAGGGAATGAAAGTGAAGACAAAACGAGAAATATTCCTTAGACCTCAGTTGAAAAAATTAATACAATAAATTTCCAAAACTCTAAGTTCTTAACCTTTCGTAATTGCTTACTGATTTAAAACTAATTAAACTGTGGTCTGAAATTTAACCGTAAGGTCACTTATATTGAATTCAACTGCATAACTTTGTTGTCATTGTACAAAATATATTTTTAAATGAGAAATCAGAGCTTTCTCATTATCAAGCATAAGCAATCCGACCATTAGTTTGTTTATACTTGTAGCAACAGATGTGCCCAGAAAGATGGATAGGCGCATCGACACGTCCATCTTCAGTTGTCAATACCTTTTGTAATCAAGTAATATTTTGCATACACTTCCGGTTTGTACACAGTGGCTTGTACTGTTATAATGTGTTTATTATTTAAACAACTACCATATACTTGTACGATGTTACAAAATTTGTGTCCGTTTTTACTTAGATATAAAGACAAGATAAAAGTGCAGTTACAAACATACGTATTTATTTAATGTAAAAAGTGACACAGTTGTTGTCGTCAGCTGGGCACAGCCAATTATCACATCTGTAATGTTGACGCATTTGCACGACATAGCATGTAAAAAGAAGAAGATACAATGTGACGTATTCGTAATAGCTTTAACTAAACTCAACTTGCTTTCCCGCTGCTCGACTTTGGAAAACGAAAAGACTTTTTGAGTAAACTATAGATTCATATCTTCGTCGTATCAGCTAATGCCGACAAGTTAAAGCGCTTCATTTCATTTACAACACCAAACAAAAGTGAAGCGCACACAAATAAAAGCAATAAACAGAACAACGAAACTGCGCACACTTCAGTTTTATACAATAACTGTAATAGTTTTGTGCGAAATTGGGCACTACAAAACACTCAAAATACTCTTAGTGCGGTTAGTTGAAACGAGTTTGAACCATTCAATATAATACATAATGCTATTGCGGCTGCTGCTGCTTTTGCTTCTACTCCCTGGTGGCCCATTTTTGACGATCTTTCTGTGATGGCCATTCGAATTTATATGCACTGCTCGTTCTCTTTCTGTTTACTTCGCTAAGCTATTTTGTTATTGTTGAATTTATTTGTTTGTGTGCGACATGTGCGGTCGATGTTATAAAAACAATATTTATTGCCATGACATCATAAATTTGCTTTTGTTGCTTATACCCTTGGTTAGTGGGTCTGCTCAGCTGAGTGGAGTACTTAAAAGATTTGAGTTTATAAATATGGGGATCCATCCTTAGCAGCTCGAACACTATAAGAATTTTCTAAAACATTCTCTATCTTCTTAATTTTAAGACACTCTGGAGTACTTCATAATAGAAGGAAATACCTGCAAAATTAATAAAACTTGTTCATTGAAAGCTAATATAACACTGTTCTTGCAATGTAATTAATTTTGCTCTCACGCTCAAAACAGCTAAATCAATTTGGCCCCCTCAATTCGTTTGCAATCGCTTGGAGTGCGCTGAATTCTTGAACTATGGATTAGCTAAACTGGAACTTTTAGTGCCAAACTATTGAAAGTTCAACCTTTAGCCACAAAGGGGTTATTAAAAGGATTTAAGGCTTGAATTCATTTTTATTACCCTCTTTAATGGTTTTCGGCATACTGCTCCCTCAATCCGAACACGCCAGTCGCCAATTGAGCGTGCCGACGGTAACAAATTTCGCGGCCATTAGAAACCAACTACCGGTGCACATCAAAACACCAAAGTGGCGAACTAACATAAGCGGCAATTTCTTTGGCTATGATTTTAACAGACACCGTGTGGGCGAAACTCTTAGCACTTTTGCCCCTGGCAGACACATATACTTACACATGCTCATACATAGCTGGTGGGCGAACAAGACCGCGCTTCCTGGAGGAGTATTAAACAGTCATTTGGTATTATTTAGGTGTAATTAAACCGTTAACCGTGGCGAACAGTGACGTTGTAATTAAACACTTGCCCATTGAAAGTGCATGTATAGGCATGAATGTGTGTATGTGTGCTTGCGGTAAGTCGGAACAAAACTAATGAGTTCATGCTGACAATGACTTCATCTTGCGTCTGGTGTTTGAAAATATTCAGCCAACCATATGTACATTCGTGTTCTCTTCGTTTATTAGTTGGCATGCTTTTCGGCGTCCAAAGCAATGCACTTACAGGTCATAATTGGGTGATATATGTCGTCCTAGAATTTTTGGTGGTATATTCAGCTAGCCATATTTATATTTAAAATGTGAAATATTAAGATATAGGAAAAGGCAACAGTCGCAGAGATTCGAAGAGTCAGCAACTTGATGCAACTCTGTTGTAATAATAACTAATTGTATCTTTCATTCTTTTAATTGTTGTGTGAATATTTTGCATTTATGAAATCATTCAAAAACTCCTAAAGGCAATTACTCATTAAAAATTTGGAAGCAACCACAAACTTATTAATATTGAAAAAGTTTTCTAACCAACATTTCTCACTTGTTTCAAATAATTATGTGATAACGGTTTAAGTGTCATTCTGGTTCGCTCAATTAAAAGTCGCCCGACTAATTGGACAATCTACATAATTAATTAAGTCGATATAAGTTGTAGCGAGAATCCTTTCTAATGAACGAATTAAAGTGTGAGAATATTCATATATTACATAATAAATAGAAATAAATGCCATATGTGACATTTTCCATGTCTAATTAAACCTAATCCACTATACCATATGTGTCGCTGATTGATAAATTTCACTTATCTACACATTTATACTATCGCGCTATAAATGTGCGCTGTCCTCCTAATGCTCGTCTTCTTTGCTCAGCAACTTCCAACAGATTGCTACTAATTTAAAAAAATTGGCCACTAATCAGTTTTTTCACTTTCCACCGTATCGAGCTCGGTCATTGCTCGTGTGAATTATACTGTGCTGCTCAATAAACTAGACCAATTCATTTGGGGACTAAGTTTCAACAATGGAAGAGGAAGAAGCAGAAATAAAGTGCCTGGACCAGGTTGTGACTTTGCTATCACAGCAACAGCACAGCTCAGCTGACATCTCTTGGGTCACTGTAGACGTTGGTTACATGAAAGCTGAAATTGTTGCAGCAGACAAAGATGAAAAGAAAAGAGAAATTGTCCTTGATTACTAATAATTTCCCATATAAATCTGCAAAAGCTCTAGAGCGTTGATGACGTGGAAGTAATGAAAAAGTGAGTGAACAAAGTTGTATTTTCTTTCTTAACAAAAAATTATATAATTTGTATTTATATATGTACATATCTACCTACATATTCGTAGAGCAGAGTGTCACTTGGTTTGTAATATGTGCCTACGTGAGTAATAGGTTCTGCACAGGCACTGATATAACGGGTGTTTCTTTTCCATGTGGTTTTCAAGAAGAAATAAAATGCATATAAATGAATGGCTTTATTATAAAGATAAGGGTTTATGCCATTATGTTTTAAAAATTATTTCGGGCAAGTGACCGCCGCGGTTGGCTTGCATAAGTTCTCGCCGAGAGGCCCAATTTTTGAACACATTTTGCAACAATTGGCGTCATATGTCAGTATTAATGTGCCGAATATTCAGGTACGAAAAAGTCATTATTGAAAGGAAAGAAAAAGGCTTTATTTTTGAAGACCAATAATTTCCTCTGCCCATAGAGCACATCAACAGTGACTTTTTGAGGATGAAACGGCGTATAAATAATGGCAAAAAAGTGGCGTCTAAACAATATTTTTGGTATTGAAGACACTAGAAAATATATATCTAAATGATCAGCATGAGGCGCTGAGTCGATTTAGTCATGACCGTCTGTTTGTATATACGCGAACTAGTTCCTCAGTTTTTGGGATATAAATCTGAAAATTTGCACACGTCTTCTTCTCTCCAAGGAGCTGCACATGTGTACCGTTGATATCGGATCACTATAGTATATATCTGCCATACAAACTGAACGATCGGAATCAAGTGCTTGTATGGAAAACTTTTTCATTTGACGAGATATCTGGCATAAATTATTGTCTAAGGTAATGATGCAATATCCGAAGAAATAGTTCAGATCGGATCACTATAGCATATAGCTGCCATACAAACTGGCCGATTTAAATCAACTTCTTGTAAGGAATCTTTTGTATTTGTGAAGGGTATTATAGCTTCGGTAAAACGGAAGTTAACGTATTTTCTTCTTAAGTGGTTAATTTAATATAGCAGATATGCTTTAAAAGTAAAAGTTAATTTTTCCAATAAATGTAGGCGTCAGCTCAATTGTGCGACGTCTCCTTCTTAGCCGTCGCTTGTCGTTTTTACTGTTGCCGTGCAATACAGTTTAACATGTTGGTCTTTTTCTTCTTTTACTCATTCTTCTTACTTTTATCCTTATAATTTTTCATTGTTTTTGGTGTTCTATTATATTTTCATCGCAAACTTCGTTGGCTGTTTGCGGTTAAATAAATTTGCGTTATTTTTACCTATTAAATATTGATTTCCTTATTATCCTTCATATCCGTTATTTAGTAGTTGCGATAATCTCTGGTTGAAGGTTCGTGAGTAGCTTATGTAAGTGTTATAGATTCTTTTCTGTGTTGCCGCTTCTGGTGAGCTTGACTCTTGCCTCAACAACTTGGTGTTAGCCGGTAGTTGCAACGCTAACACAATAACCACTTAAACCCTTCCCTTAATGTGGGGTTGAATGGGTGTGAGTAAATTTCTTTTGTTCTGGTATTTTATGTTTATAGAGCAGTATAATATGTCAATATTTGACATTCTTTAGTTTGGTTTTGTGGCTCTGATTGTACATGGTAGTAGCTAAGAGAGTTTTATGTCCTTAAAAAAAATCAAATTACACAAACAATTAAATAATATTGTATATTTCGATAACAAACGTCGGAAGCTGTAAGTAGCTTTCATAACACTAACAATTTTTTCTTTTCCATAATAGTTCTTTCAATGTTTTATATTGTTAATAAAAATCTTTTACAAAACCAAGATTATGATTACTTACTCGTATTCTAAACGTTTTAAGGGCCAAAATTCGTTTTGGAATATATTACGTTTTAAGTTTTGAAGTTTAACAGTTCATTACACTATATTCCTGCATATCCATTTTAATATTTAGTCCATCTATCTTGGTGACGACCGCTGGTGCTTTCTATTATGGAATAGGTAACTAGTTCAAAAAGGTGATTTCAGGAAGGTTAAGAAATTATCTATCGATCGTAAAATAGAGTAAATGTGTGTTCGAAACCTTTATTGCGACAAGTATGCCAAAATATTTAAGGCTGTCACGTTAAGGGCTCTTTAAATATTTTTATATTTATCTTATTTTGTAAACCTATTGTAAATTTAATCGATAGTTAAACCACAGGTTGGTTAGCGCCATATTTCTATAAATTGTGTTTAAATAGGAAATATTTGATATATATTTTCCTCAACAATAATTCTTCTTTATCGGTAAGCCATTTCCTTCTTTCATACAGTTATTCATTGTTTGTTTATTTTTAAATCAGCTGATATTGACAGAAAAAAATGAATTTTTTAGCAAGTCTATGTCAACGGGCAGTTTCTTAATCCTCCCTTTAAGGGGTAGTAGAGAAGGGGAGCCTAATGCTATTATTTTGGGTGGCTTTTCCTACAGGTTGAATTTGAAATTTATTTTATAAACTGCAGTGACTTTAGCGACCTCCGCCAAAATCGTAAATTATCTATGTGTAAAATAATTGCTACCAATTAAAAATACGTGCAAGTTGCAATTTCAACATTTTACATTCCTTTTATTTATTTAATTATTTATTTCTCACATTACAATTTACTTATTTTATTTTTAAATTGAGTTAATTTTTTTTGTGTTTTTCCAATTGTGTTTTCGGTAATTTATAACTGTTTTTATGGCTATTGTCGTGTCTGTGGCTGGGTTAGTGGTGTTTTGTACGCAAGTGTAGGTGCGTGTGTGCGTATATTTTATACGAATACATGACCAAGTTTTTGTATTTTAAAATATTTCTCCTTTCATACAAATATATTGTACAAATATTTTTCAGTGACAGTTTCCAATTTTTGATTTCATTTATCTATTAGTTTTAATTAAAATTGATTTTTTCTTGCATTGTACTAAGAATAAATAGGTTTTAAATTTATACATTTTTTTGGCTTTCCAAGCGCTTAAAAGTTACAGAAGTGTTATTTTTTCGAAATTTCAAATAATTCAATTAAAGACTCAACAATTCTAAACAAATTAAAAACATACATTTGTGTAGGTATTTACATGTGCGTGCTTGTGTGTAAGTGTGTGTACGTGCTACAAGGCATTGGCGTACCATAAAGTATGTGTGGAGTAAAGAGTGTGTGTGTGTGTGTCAGCAGCGAGAGTGTAGCCTTTTCAAGAGTCCGGGCTGAATTCGACCAAATTTAATCATTTTCTACTTTAGGTTGATAGTGAGTGCGTTTGCGTGGGTTTGTGTATGTGTGTGTATAGTTTTTGTTGCACAGTTAATTGACTTCAAAACTCGCTCATTTTCTTGTGCGTTTCCTGGTTGCGCGTTCGAATGTGTGTGTGTTATGCTGGCCATTTGCGGGTGTGTTGTGGTAGTTCTTATTGAGGAAGTGTAAGTTTAAGTGTGTCAATCTGGATTCAGTTTGAAAAATGTCTTTCGAGGCAGTCGGTATATTTGTTTGTATTTGGAGTGTTTAACATTCCCAATTACAGAACTAGTTTCCCTAACGAAAACAGCATTGTGGTATTCCATTTTATTATATTTTATGTTGTTTCGTTTAGTTTTCTGTTTTATTTATCATTGTTGTTTCGCCAACAGAGGGAAAATATCATTTTGTATGACTGTACTCCTTCCAGTTTTGCTATATGTTTCAAAGAATTGCATCAAACCTGTTTAATTATATTGATTTTTATTAGTAAATTGCTTAAATTGTCTTCTTTATTTTATTTGCATCATAGAAACTGTACTTTAAGCTTTTTACTAGTTTTCATTTCTGATAATACAATACATTTGCTAACATGACGATACACTCAGTATTCTCCTCCGGTATTATCCACGGTTTATTGAAAGTGATCTGTCTTTTATTATTTGTTCGCCTTTTCACATTTTTCACCAATTTTTTTAAATTTTTTGTAAAACGAGTATATGATATGGGCGTGTCGTCCATCTATGTAGCTTCAGACTGAGATGGTGTGCGATGTTTGTTGGTGTGTTTGGATGAGGGATATGTGGTGTTGAGTTAGGCATGATTTTGTAATAAGCAAAACGAAAACAAAAATAATAAAAAGAATTTCATAATTATGAGCGTAATGACAGTAATCAGCTAATAGCATAAGCACTTCACACACACTCCGTGCCAGCTTCGGCGTTCAACGGTTCTTTGGACTGCAATTAGAGAAAATGGCGAAAAGGAGAAAAGTAAAAATTAGTTTTTAGTTCACCGTATTGTAGTTAAATATCGAACTTGGTATATATAAAAGCAAGTATTTATGCTGTTAAAATTTTAGCAAACATAATTTCAGATTGAAGCTTTTGAATAGTTTTATAAATATGAAGCAATAATTATAAAATTATATTACAAATATAAAATTATGTTATTTAAATAAATTATTTTGGGTAAACAAGACTTTATTCTAAATAAATTAATATTGAATTGCACAACTAACAACAACTTAAATTCTAAGCAATTTATCAAAGAATCATTTAAAGAACTTATACTAGTGAATACTAAATATAAAAAAATAAATAAACACGGGTTAAATTTTGAAAATAAAGAGCATGTTTACGTTGGATCCTTTTTTTAGGGATAAAGTTGCTACTTCACGGAGTGTTTGCAAAAGATAAAAAAACTACTTGGGAAATTACGGAAACACATATAAATATACGATAATTCTTAAACAAAATATAGCAACATTTAATAAGAAAATGCTAAGCATCTGAACGTACTTCTACCTACATATACGAGGTGTGTTTAAAAAATATTAGTTTTTTGAAAAATATATTTGTCTATATTAATGTTGTCGCCTTCAAAATCGTCCCCATTCGATATTATGCACTTATGCCAGCGCTTCTTCTAATCGTCTAAAAACTTATCAAACCCGATTTTTGTGATAGTATTTAGCCCTTTCAGCGATGCGTTTTAATTTAAACATCTAGGCTTGTAAATTGGACTCTCTAAAGCCGCGAAATTTAAATTTTAATATTCTCTTCATTTTTGAACACAATTCGTATATGTAAATAATATAATATTTATCAAAATTGCATTGGAATGCCACAGCGCATTAAGTGAACAGTCATGCAAATATTTATAACAGTTCATATCTTGATCTTAAGCTCAAAAAAGAAAAAATAGGAGAATCAGTGATGAATATTTACTGGTACTGGTATAATTCTTTTATGTTATTTAAAATTTTTGTTTTCAATTTTGTACTAATTAGTATAAGTTTTATGCCGAAGTAAATAGTTGAGAATTTGAAAGTCAAAGCCTTGTCAACGAGATATTAATTTGATGAGTTTATCTGCCTATATTTACACTATTTACAGGTAGGAGATTAGTAAAGATGAAATTAAAAAGAAACACTTCAAGAGAAAAATTTAAGGCTAAATATCAATGATATCGTTTTAGCATTGTAGGTAGTTGTCTTTATAAAATAATTTAAAGGTGTTGGCTGTTTGTTTGACTTTGTGGTCGGTTTCACTAATTTTCGCTGTCATCGTTTACTTGTGTAAATAAATTTGTTGGCTTACAAATTTGGAAATACTTATAAAAAAAGTATTATTAAATGTGTTTTAGAAAATAAACAAATGGGAAATTAATGCAGCAATTTTCAGGCAGTTTGTGGTTTCTACTTGGTCGAAATGATTTGAACATTTAGTTTTATATGGATTAATTTAAATAAATTTCAGTTTGGTTTGATTATGTGCATTTATCTAACTACGAGCTGATGCAAATATTATATAATCGAGAATAAATATTCAAAGCTGGGCGTTGAGTTGGTTGCAAATGCAGTCAGCTTGAAAAAGGCCAAAATGACGTGTGTATGAAAACAGGAGTAATTTGGTTGAGTTGCACATTAAGCTGCTATTCATGCAAAATATATTGAAAAAACATTAATCCTTATTACAAGTAAACACACATGCAATCACATTTACCTAAGTGAAACTAATGTGCATACTAATGGAAAATACACCATTCTAAAACCATTTAGCATGCAAAACCAAAAAAAAAACATATACAAAAATCTCCTCTTTTGAATTGATGCCCAACTTATACATATAAACTTTTAAATTATTTTCTTTATAAAATCACATTTTTTTCTTTTTCCAAAATTTGAAAGCAGTAATTTAATCACTGTTGTGATTGTGTAATTTATGTTCATGGATGAAAATAACATTCAACGCTAATCTGCCGTTTAATACAAGTTCATTGATTTCGGAGGCAACCAGTATAATGCCCGTGGCGTCACTGCCACAGAAACCAAGCTTCAGCCACATTCAAATTAAATGTGACAACATGCTGCTTTTGTGGTTGCCAAACCGCAGCGAATTGCAAGAGGTGCAACTCGTAGTCGCTAAACCAGTGCCACGGAACCATAACCGCAAAAATTTTCTACAACATAGTGTGGCCGACATTATACCAGATTTGCCCTATTGATTTGCAGTAGCTCAGTGAATTTGTGAAATTCTTCAGCGAAATAAAGAGCCCGTCTATTATGCGAAATGAGAGATGCTGTTGGTTGTAAAAGTATGGTACATTGATAAAATTCAATTGACTTTTTTCAAATGGTGAAGTATGTGAAAAGCGGTTGGGTAGTGGTATTTTTTGTTGGGTTAGGTTAGATTAAAATGAGGTTAGAAATCTTAATTTTTGGAATGGATTGGTTCACAAATAGCCTATGATATGTTTTATTACGTGAGACGTAATATCGACTCTAGGCAACATTGGCAATATTTCTGATAAAAAATGGATGACTGTTATGTAATCAATGCAGTTTTTAGAAAAGTAATACTCAATTTTTATTATTCGATTAAAAGCGGTTAAAAGTGCAAACAATACATACATATGTATTAATGATTGACAGTAAATCTTTTTGATTGGCGATATATTTGTGCCTCAATCATTGTTTTATTGTAAATGCTGGTTTATTAATATTAATATTATACAATATAATACTTTACGTTTCATAAATATAATCGATATTCCATGCCATGAACGATCTCAGTTAACAGCTACGGGAGAGTACTGACATTTAGACAGATATTACACTGTGCAACCAACAATAAGGGATTATCGATATGGTTGGATATTGCTGGCTCAGAGGAATGAACAAATATTTGATTACTTAAACATACACTCGCACAACTACATGTTGATGTTATTGTTTTTTGTTGTTGTATATAATACGTGTATTTATTTGGATTCTTTGTTGACTGAAATTTTGGCAGCTTTCTTGTATAGCTAGCGGTCAAATTAAATAATATTTACGAAATTTGTTATATAAGTTTGGACAAATAACTAAAAAAGGAGTTAAATTATTTTGCAAGCGGACGTAAATTTGAAAACATAAATACTTTCATAAATAATTTAAGCTCTTAGTGTGAGAGCAGGAGCGACATAATTTTCAAACATGAAAGCTAGCTGATATTAGCATGAAATGATAATCGCAAGCGATATCTGTCCAAATATTATTTGACATTTGCATAATTATGCAAATAGACACAAACGGACAATTAGCGATTTTCTTGCGTGTGGATTTAGTTTGACAGTTGAAATCACAAGGTGTTACTTACACAGCAGTACAATGAAGAGAAAGCAGTTGTTTAGTGAACTTTTTTAAAATGCATTATGGTATTAAATCGAGGCGATTTAAGCACAATTAGTGATTATAAATATGGCTAAAGGCAAATTACATAACTATTGTACAACTGACAGTATAACTTACAGAAGACAAATTGATTGTACGATTTTTATTCAGCAGATTTCGTTTTAAGGCTTCGCGGGTTATTCCTCGCATTTCATTAACAAAATACAAGAAAATTTGCTTCTCCAAAAATAAAAATAAATAACGAAAAAATAAAAAAGATGAATTCGTAATTCAATTGAAATCACAATAGCTTGAATGTTTTCTAAAGAAAACTTAAATTTTTTTGAGATATTTATATTTTATTCACACTCTAGACACTACAGTGGCGCATTTAGTACTGTTGCATCCAAAAAAAAGTGAAGTTATGTCTAAAAATTATCTTTAGCAAACATATAATTTTTTTATTATAGTAAAAACAGTTCACGTGCGAAGTAATATTTAATATTTAAATTAAATATTTTAAAGCAAAAATAATATTAAATATTTTAAAACATTGAATAACATTTAATTTATTTCCACATAATCTGTTTCTTAAATATTTTAACGTATGTAATAATTATTTGCTTTTCCAAATTTTGATTATATGCTCTTTCTTTAAATTTCATTTTCTGTTCAAGTTATTTAAGCACTTGTACAGTCGTTGTCGACCGAATATAAATTTCATCAATTCCTACACTAATCCGTATCAGCAAGATCTGCTAATTGACTCAATTAACATTATAATCAATAACCTGTTCAATATTTGTGTATTTGATCTAAATTTAGCATCAGCTTTGTGTAAAAGTTTGCGTTTTGCGCCTCCACTTGTATTAATTAATTTATAATTGATTATCGTAAGCATTATGGTTGTTATAGTGTTATTTGTGATGTTGTTGGTGTCTACTCCTTATTAAGCAAAGTGCTGTGTGTTGAACTTTAAATCCTTGCATGTAGCAGCAATTCCTTGGAAGAACAATAAATGCAAATGGTGGTAAACTTACATATATTTTAACAATGGAAAACAGGAAGGTAATTATTATGTGAAGACTTAAGAGATTGTGATTACAATAGTATAAATGCCTATGCTATAACCGGGAAATGAAACATTTTGTGGAAAAAATGATGAAAACAACAAGAAGAGCAAAACCAGCCAATTTACGTTCAATTCAAATTCATCTTATAGTGAAAGGTGGAGCGAAATAGGTGTGGCAGCCATTTGATTTCGAATCAGTTGGAGTTTCATGTCTCACTTTTTTACTTTCATGGAATAAATTTCCTTGAATAAAAATTGTGAAAGCAGTGATAATTTTTTACAGCTTCGTGTTTACTTATTATACGCACTTAACTGTTATTAAAGAGTTACCGTTGAGATTAAAATGCACCTATGTCGCATGTCAATATTTATTAAAACTCGTGGAAATTCACCTGATATGAGCAAATAGTGAGGAAAGCCACTCAAAGTTAAACACAAGCAAAATGAATGCGAGTGCAAACAATACCTCGGGTTTGAAAAACAAAAAATATCACAAAACAGTAACAACAAAAGTATTGCAATTACATCGTTTGATATGTCAACTACAACCGATCATCAGTTGAATTATAATGTACCAACAATGCGCAGTTATCAAAAGCAGAAGTAAAGTTTTTATGAATTTTTAGGTTAAGATGCCTGCAGCTTCTCAGTGTTTTGTGTTCTGAGCGCCATAATTGTTCGTTTCTTTATTGATTGCGTTGTTTTTTTTTTATATTTTTTAATTACTGGTTTCAGCTGGAATTTTTTCGCTTTGTAAATATTTCCGATCTCCCTATTTGTTCGCAATGTGTGATGTATGATGAGTACACGTTATTTTTTTATATCTAATTATGAAGAAAAACCGAAATATACACAACAAATATAGGGGTACGCTGAAACATTCCACAGCGTTGCATTGTACTCCATTGATAAAAATAACAATACAAGTTTTCAATGCTCAAACACTTAAAATACATAAAACGATGCATACATAGACAGTTAGTTGTTGTAAAATGCTTACATATATGTATATAACTTAAATAAATGCATGAGTGCTAAACACGCACATACACAAACACATATTCAACCAATAAACAACAAGGATAACAACAACGTACAGCAAGAGATCGAGTAAGGGAGAGTGCGTTAGTATGTATATATTTACAATGTGTCATTGGGAAAGGTAAAATGCAAGTTAAACTATGCAAATATGTTAACTAATTAAATAATTTATTTTACTGATATACTGTTTGTATGTAAAAATGTTTGTATTATGTAGAAAAATCAGCATTTTTTAAAAAACATCTTAATATACTAGGTTACATACAGCAAGAGGTACAATGGTTTGAGTCAGTAAATTTGAATTATAAACGAGCAATTTTAATTATGGCAATTTCATATATTTAATTAAAATTTATACAACCACTATTAATTATGTGCAACATAAATGAAAATATAAAAGGGTAATTAAATGAAGCAAATAAAAATAAATTACTTTTTGTCACTATGAACCGCGTTTATATCAACTAAATTTTGGGAATTAAAAACTTGGTGAGGTTTCTGTCAAATTTATGAAATGAAGTAGTTATATATTTAATGCTATCATTGTTTTGTGGTAGATGAAATACTTTGTAGAATGAAATCAATAAGAAAAATTAAAAAAAAGTAAATAATTTCTTTAATTTTACGCATACAACTCGGTTTTTGTTTTTGGTGAAAATGGGTCGAGGTTACTAATTTGTGTATAATATTGCTTTCAAGTACTTACCGCTAAGTGAAAAGCTGCTTGTTCGCCCCGTTAACTACAAAACATTGCCATGCCTCTTACTTCCAAAAGCAAATGCATTTCGTGTTATGTATGAGAACAATGTGAAAATGCAATTTCTTCTGGCTTCTGGCAATAGCTTTTTTATCTCCCATTGGCGACTGGCTTGCAAGTGCGCCCGCTCGCAGCATGGTAATTTCAGGGGAGAGAAAGAGAGAAGAAAAAACGCAACACGAAAAGAAAACCAACAAAGGGCAAATGTGGAGCAGTGACAATTTTTCAAATGCAAGAAATTGCGTATTACGAGTGCACTATATGAATTTCATGTGTGTTGATCTAATGCTGGTGAGGTTGCTGAGGTTATAATTTCTTAAAAGTTGAACATATGTATGTCTTGTTATCTGTGTTGATGTTGCTACTGTTTTCATTTACTTGCTTTATGCAGCGCGGTTCACTGTTTCATGTGTGCATAAATAAATCAACAAGAATTTAAATGTTGTGCGAAAAAAATAATTGAAATTAAATATATATGCTGCTTTTCCACAGCGTGAACTGGCTGAAGATGTTGTGTTATGGGTTATGTTTTAGTTGTAATAGAATTGGTATCTCATTCTGCGTTTTACGCGCATACGAGGACCAATTCTTAATAATTCGTAAAAAAATTCGCACATTAGATATACGCCAATGCAGTTGTATTGGTACGCCGATGCGAAAACACAAATTGAGACATGCCGTATGTGAGTTTTGATAAGTAGAAAGATAATGTGTGAAAGAAAAGATTTATGAGATAATAAGGATATAAATGGTGATCCAGGGCGTATGACTAATCTACTAGTGTAATAGTAAGTTGTACGGGCGTATGAGCGATCTGCCTGGCTAATGTCAATGAAGTTTAATACCTGTGCGTACATGTGACATATTTAGTGATTATTTCCATGTAAAATAAGTATTTAATATGGCTTGTACGAGTATGGGGAGATATCTCTAATCTAAAATATGTGCGGGAAAAGGGTAGAACCAGAAAAACGAAATTGATATGACTAATTTTGAATATCATAAAAACGTAAAGCTTCTTGTATTTTTTTTACTAAATTGTGGGGCAAAATATTAATACAAAATTATTAAAAGCACAGGTTTTAGTAATGAAGTAAGCAATATCATATTTAATTTTAATATTAGTTCAACAAAAACAGCAGTTAGTAATGAATGTTTTGGTATTTAAAATCATTTTGTTAGCAATTGACATTTAAACTTATTTAATGGCAAAGAGTATAATATTTATGTAAAAGACGCTTTGTGATTGTGTAAAGTAATTTTCACTTATACTTCTGTCAGATTAATTACTTTTAGACTACTGTCATAATTCACTATGCCGAGATTAGATGACTCGAATGAAATAATATGATAGCTCTACGACAAAATGTTATAGAAATTATATTTAGAAGTTACACCATACTGAAATACTTCTGATATTCTATGAAAACGTGCTTAATAATTTTTCATTGCATATACTTGAAAACCACGAGTCCCCTTGCGACAGAGATAAATTTTGTAATAATTTTGCTGCACACGCATGTAGGACCATACAAAGAAGATGTAATACTATAGAAAAAGTCGGTGTGTGTGTGTTGTGGTGGTGGTAATGCAGGACGCAAGTAATTTGTTTTCATGTAAAAATAATGTTTGCGGGTTGCTTTGTATCAATATGTGTACTTGCAACAAATGGCTGCATGCTCATTTCACTGGCACTTTTTCGTTTACTCTCGCATATTACGACCGTTCGTAGCAATCCATTATATGTCAGCATTTTCTACCGTTGTTTTTTTAAATTTTTTTTGTATTAAAATGTTTATTTGCATGTGACCGCGTGCATATTTTAAGGATATGTATTTCTCAATAAATATTGTGTCAATGTTGTTGTTGTTGATAAGCGAACGAATGGTAGGTTTTCTGTGTTAACATTTGTTTAATTTATTAAGCGACATAAAACCTTTTATTGCGCATAATTATGAGTGCCTGTACCAGCATGTTAAGTGCGCCAACGCCCAAAATGCCTAGTTTGTATGTGTTAGCGTGGAAATAACAAAACTTGACAAAAAATGCCTTTTTTCTTTGAAAATTATGTTAATTTTGTCTTTAGATATTGTCATGCATCAAGAATATTTCGGGAGGATGAGCGTCTTCAAAAGAAAATATTGTAGAACTTGAAGGAAAGATGAAAATAATCTTTCAGTGTTTGGTATTGCCTTCTTCTGTACTTCTGTATTTGGGTTTGCAGCAATTGAAAAACTTTTAGTACAGTTAAGTTAAAGCTATTTAAACAAATCTGAAGTGAAAACCGCGATATCGTCTAACAATTAGCATATATTATACCTAATACTGGTACTAACAACTAGTATTAGTATTAAATAATGCAAGTAAATGTCGGGAACGATGAATTTCTAAATTTGTATGTATTACAAATGTTTACTTGGTTTAAATGTGTTGATTTTTTATTCTTTTGCGCGTGTTTGTTTGTTGTTAGTGGGTACGTTTTGTTGTTGTGGCTGTTTATTATGCGTGTAGGTACGTGTTGCAGCACTTATGCCACTTTTTTGTATGTATAGTAAATGTTAATATTAATTAATTTAGTTAAATTTTATTTTATTTACTTTACTTTTCAATTAAAATGCTTAGATACTTATTAACTAAATACTTACATCAAGATTTAATATTACCTCTAAATATCTTTTAAACATTATAATAATATTTTTCTTTTTCCAGTATTTAGTTAATAGCTTATGCTAGTCTTTTTTTTAGATTTTTCTTTGCATCATTATAAGTGTGTATATGTATATGTATTGTACATACACAATTCATCTGATTTTTTATGCACTATAAAAGGTTTATTTAATTCAACTGAATTTGTTGAGAAAATAATAGAGAAATCAAACTAAGAAATATTTCAATAAATGAAAATTGTGTAAGCGTATGGTTAAGTGAACTAAATTTGTATTTCAATTTTGTTTCGTTTCAAATGTTTCTTTTTGAAGGAATGACACAAGCGTCTGCATTACAGGCAGAATACCTAAGTGACATGGAAGTGGGTAATATTGTAGCTTTTTAAAAAACTCAAATTCAAAATCAAAGTAGGCATAATAGATGACTTGCAGTTTAAGTGCTTTGTGATGCCATTAATGATTTTAATCTATCATTATTTATTATAGTTTTTGTCTAAATTGTAGCTTTTTAAAAAACTCAAATTCAAAATCAAAGTAGGCATAATAGATGACTTGCAGTTTAAGTGCTTTGTGATGCCATTAATGATTTTAATCTATCATTATTTATTATAGTTTTTGTCTAAAAATATTATCCTGCAGCGAAGATAGGTTTATACCAGGTAGAAGGTTCATACCTTTCTCCCAGTCCCAAATAGACATATTATATTTTATATTTTCTCTTACTGAACATTTCACGAAACAACTAAAAAATCGTCAGTGTTGCCTGAATCGATTAAAGTCCGAAGCATAGTTCTGAAATAGTTTTCATATTCTTTACTTATCAATCTTTGAAAAGTAAAAAAATAAAACCGTTTACGACTCTTGTTAAACAATTGATGAATATCTGACTAGAATCTTATTTCATTTCATTTAAAATAAACGTTTTTCTTATAGAAAGTTGTAAATAGATAAACACATTTTTATTTTTTAATATTTATGTTGCTTCTGCGTAATCAAATTGCACTATTGGGACTTCTTTATTGAGCAGATAATGTATTAATATTACATTAAAAAATAAATCTAACAAAAAAGTTACAAGAAATTCAAGAACTCAAATAATAAAATATGAACTCAAACTAAAAAGATATTTTAATACATATATGTATTTGTATAGCTGTCTTCGACTCACCATTTCTCTGCTTGCTATCTTTGCGCTTTGCTCTTCTGTCAGAAAACTTGCATGTAAAAGTAACAACAAAGTTATCGAGTTAGCTTCAGACAAGAGAGTATGCAGATCAATTTAAGTGGTATAACCGAAGACAGCTTATTTATCTGAGTTGCTAATGCGTATAACTTTCAATAATAATCAAAAATTACCAATGTCTGGCATTGAATTTCATATGAATATTTAAATTTTCTTTTTAAATTTTTATAATAAAAAATATTACAAAATAAAAAAAATACATTTTGGTTAAAATCACTTTTAGGTAAATTTGATTTAATTTTACTAACTCTCATTTACTCTTGAATGCATTTCACATTTCATTTAGTATGCTTTTGCACGTGAACGCATTTCTGACGCTCATTTTGCGGAAAATTTTCAATACTGCGCGAACAGTCTTCTCTGCGAAAAATGCAGCTAGAAATAGATAGAAAACCATGAGGTGTCAATTAGCTCTTGGTTATTGGTTTTGGTTTTAAGGGGAATCGCTATTGCTTTTTTATACAACTATTTACACATATAATCATATTATAGCTGGATTTCTATTTCATTCACTACATTTTCGGGAGTTCATCTAAGTATTTCGCTTGAATTAAATTGTGTGAAATCAAAAAGTTTGTTAATAAAAATTTTTACTTACGAATTATGTGATTGATGTATAGTGTAACAGTTATTTACATTAGGAAAATGCAGTTTTTCATTAAACTAGTTTATCAAATCTTAGTTTGCTCATTGGCATGCTGTGCTTGACCACTGCTAAGTATTCATACATAGTTCATTACCTTAAATTTACCGTAAACAACGCTAAGTATTTGTATATAATTTAGGTTTGTTATTATGCATTTAACTGTATTTGCTATTGATTAACGACTAAGTTTTAAAACTAATGCTAGTTACTTAATTCATTAAAAATACTTTCAACTTAGTTTGTTAATTTAGTTATATTCTCAATTATTGTAAAGTTAGTAATTCAGATTTTTGTTTGTTTGTGTGTTTGCAGTTAAGCACTGCATTAGTTGTTGCTAGTTAGTTGCAGCTATTGCACTTGCAATTGCAATTTAAAATTTCATGTAATTAAAACTATTTATGCATGGCGCGCTTACCTCTTCGTCCACTGTGCTCGGATACATGCGCGCCGGCAGATTATTCTTCTCCAAACTAAAGTGATCTTCGGTGGTTTTACGGTAAACCGGATTTTCAAAGTTCATTGAGGTGGGCCGCCTGCTGCAATGACGATAAACGACCCAAAGTATCTGAAGCAGAGAGGAGGGGAGAGCGTTAATTTAGCATATCTTGCATATTACCTTGCTGTTGTTGGCTAAGCCAGCATAATTCCATAATTGAGAGCAGCGCTTATTTACTTGTTCGCACTTACCACACCTGTCACCAGTCCGAAGCCGACTAGTGAACCGACTATCGTTAATGCTAAGTAACTGGAATCAGTTTGCGGTGAGATGATGCTGCCGTCGGCATTTGTCGCATTGCCAGCCTGGTGGTTATCCACTGTGAAGAAAGAAGAAACAAAAAAGACAAGGAACGAATGAAACGAAGGTGAAATGAGTTTGATTTTGTATTGAAATTTGTGCAAGGCTTTTGCACTATTATAATAACTGAATTTAAGCCAACACCCAAAATAATTAGAATATTAAAATAAAAAAATTTAGTTACAAGTATCAACGTAAGGTCGAATTTTTATTTTTCAAAGAGGTACATATACATAACGATATGTCTAAGTATGTGTGCGAAGCGTTGGCATAGCTTGTATGTGAAAGTTATGAGAGCTTATAAAGGAGCTTTTTATGAATAGAAAAATGAAGAATAGCAGAGTTGTAACCATATATTTTGTATTCAAAAGCTGTGGCCATATTGACTTTAATTAAATTCCAAACCAAATGAGTGGGATCATGATAAAATATCTTTATTCGCCGTCATAAATTAAACATTTATGTGGCAACAATAACAACGTGAGTAAAAAAATGAAGGGAAAGATGCCATTTCATTTGAAAGATCGACAAAAATGCAAACAAATGAACACGCTCTTAATGAATATGAGCTGAAGAAGCATCGGCATTGTGGCTAAAGTGTGACTGAGAAGCAGACTGAATCAAGAGGACGCGGATAAGTGGCTCATAATATATGGACACGAGAATAAATTACTTCAAAAGCCGTGGGTATTTTATAATCGTATGCATATAAACACACTATATTCCTCTCTTATACAATCAAAATATGTATGCTATATATGCATATACATATATTAGGGTGGCCGTTATTTCCAAGATGGTTTTTGTTTTGTTCAATTTTTGTGCTGAAAAAATAATCCAACGTAAACAAGCTATTTGTTTTCAATTTAAACCGTATTTACCATAAATCATATTTCCTTTATATTATTATTCTGAATATAACATGTGATTTTTTAATATTTGGCATTAAGCAAGCAAATCTCCAACTTTCAATAAGTGATATTCTAATGCCAAACGCTCTACACTCTTAATGATTTTTTTTATAAAAACATGCCTGTAAAAGTTATACGCAGTTAACTGACCAGAGCATTCATACAAGTGATATGTACATTATGTGTGGCTCATACGACCTGGTGTACTGCATGAATACAGTACTTTTGATGCCCTTTAATTACGTATAACTTTTAAAGGAATTGATTTATAAAAAAATCTATGCAAACCTTTTTTGTAGAGCGGGAAATTTGGTACTAGAATATCCAATATAAAATATATTTGAAAGGTAAAATCTTTTTGGCACGGTTTAAATTAAAAATACGTTGGATTATTACTTTAGGACAAAAAGTGGAGTTTCAAGAGCCTTTGCAAAACAAAATTCAACTTGGAAATAACAGAACCCCTAATGCATATATAAATACATAGCTGTGTATGCTTGCAGAATAAATATTATTTCGTGGCAATATTCATCACTTTTACGAGTATTGTATGTACATGCGTATGAGTGCCCGTGCGGCAGAGTAGACTTGGTAACTGTTCGTAAATTTTCGATGCAGCGTATTTTATCCACAATAATCCAATTTAATAGCCGCAGAAACAAAAATTGTCGAAACACAAGACTTTACAATGAAAAAATATCAAAGAAAAAAAATTAAAACAGAAAACCACAAAAAATAAAGCGAATTGCACAACTATACGAATTACGTTCTAGGATATTCCCCCGCAGAGGCACAAGCACATGCGACCTGGCCAGGTGAAAGGCCAACTGGCAGTCGCTGCGATTTATGGCATTTGCGCGTTGTGGACACACATATTAAGGACCAAAATGTGTAGTGCACGCACAAACATACATATGTATTCACATATATAAACTTTACGGGAGTTGCAGCCAACGTTCAACCGTAAGAAATTTAACGAATTATTATTTTCGATCAAAATAATTCAATTTTTTTCTTTCTTGGTGTCTATATAGAAATCCATTATATGTGAAATTAAGGAACAAATTTTTCTTTAAAAGTCTGGGACGAAAAATAGTTACAATTTTAACATTTTTAATTTTCCTTTTTTAACGGAACACCAAAATTTTTTACTTCTTAAGCAAGTGAGTGAATGAAGCAATTTACGTGAGTAGTTTAGTTATTAAAAACCGAAGTACAATAAAAATATATTTTCAAAGGAAAGTATGCTTATTAATATTATATGGTAAATTCGTAATGTAATGTACTTGGTGAGATTTATTTATTTTCGTTTGTAGTAGTTATTATTTAAAAAAACTATTTCGAAAAAGTTCCTTGTTCATCAGCCGTAATATTAAAGTATTTTTTAAATTGATCCTTAGACATTAAACCAGAATTCAAGACGTGAATAAATTATAAATCTTAAACAAAAGTATTGTATAAAAATAAAAACACTGTCCTCATTTACCATTTTTATACTTATCAAATATATTTGGGCACGAATTGCGTAGAAAAGATTCCCTTTTTTTATAAATAAAATAATGACGTTTTTATTTTTACGACAAAACAACAGAAATCGCAGTTTTTTTTTATTTTAAATCTTGACTGCAAATTGCATGCCACGATGAGGTGCTCAAGTGCTCAGTTGACGGCAACACAACTGCTGTCAAATATGTGATATAATGCGATGGTGTGTGTGTTGTACGAGGGCTTTCACTTTGCTTTATCATGAGACTGCAACGAAGCACACAATTTGATGCGATATCTAGAAAGACTTCGCATGCTCGAGTGGAATCCAGAAGTTGTCTGGAGTCTGAACGAGAAGGTAACTTCGCCAAATTGACAATCTGTTTTTTCTTACATGAAATGACTAGCTACTGGAAAAGCTAAGCGTTGCAGTATAAATTTTTAAAACGCATTAAACCGTAAAAGATATTTGCCAAACTATTGCCTATGTTTTGTCGTAAAGTATGGTTGTGTTTCGGCTTCACTGTTGTAGTGTTGCTTAATAATCGCAAACGCTTGTGCTCTTGGCCTAGTTTCCTATCAATGCATACGCGCATGTTTAAATATATAAGTCAGTGTTTCATACTATTCACTTTCTCCGCAATGCTCCATCTCGCCCACATGCGTCTAACTGTATATAACATAGTTTACAATTTAGCAGCGCTGTCATGTGTTGGTGAATTTTGCTTTTTGACAATTTACCACATGAATAAATAACCGCTTGGCATACTTTTGTGGGCAGCGCATGCTTTTTATTGCGGAATTTATTATTATCTTGTCACTTTTTATAAAAAAAGCACAAAAAAAAATTTACTTTTTATTCATTCAGAAAACTGCAGAGTAGAAATTAAAGAGAAAAATGTACAACAAATTGTTGAAGTTATGAACGAGGCGCCGTAAAATATGCCAAAAGTGTGGTGGAATAGTATTTTGAAACGTGTACTAGTGTAACGGTAAAAGCAATACAAAATTTTTATTTCAAGGAATTTATCAAATGATTTTAGAGTATCGAAATCTTTACTATGGGGAGCCTCTACGAGGTTGAGTTCCATAGCATATTAGCAATTTGAACATTGTTCCAAATATACATATTTTTTCGGAAAGTTGGAGGGCTGCCTACAATATGTGACGCTCGGATATGCCATTAATCTGATTATAAATCACTGTTACTTTATATATATGTTACATATATCTTCTAAATGCTTTCTATTGGCATTAATATTCCAGTTCTGAAGAACTCATATCAAAGACTCCGACGGTGCGAAAAAATTTTAATTAGGGAGAGAGATTTGATAGGGTAGTTGATCGAATAGATACTTATATAAAACAATGAAAGCGAAAGTTAAACTAAAGCATTAAATACTATTAATCAGAACATACAGTAACACAAGAAATATATACAACACTCATATCCTTAAATGCAGCAAACAAGTTGAAGTTTCTAAATATCAAAAATTTCCATCAACAATGCTCAGTTGGTGTTGAATCGCCAAAACTGAAATAAAAACAAGTAAGGAAGGGCTAAGTCCGGATGTAACCGAACATTTTATACTCTCGCAAAGTCAAATGGTATACTCGTTTGAGACTTCTTTATATAATTTGCTTGATTTGCATAGTGGAAATGGAATAAATCAGATGGAACTTAAAATGGTGTTATATGGGAAATAGGCGTGGTTGTAATACGATTTCGTCCATTTTCTTACCACAATATAGGAATATGAGAAGAATGTTATGTACCGAATTTGGTTGAAATCTGTTAAGAAGATCCCAACATATGGGTTTTCAAGTTGGCGGGGCCATGCCCTCTGTCTAATTTTGATCGCGGTTCCTATAAAGTCATCTTATACCATCCCAGAGATAAAATATAATGTCTATGGCGTGTTTAGTGCTTGATTTATCGCGCTTTTAGTAGTTTTTAACAGTACCGTTTATGGGCAGTGGGCGAGGTTGTCACCCGATTTTCACACTGTCGATAGAAGTACTAAAATCATTTGTTCTCAGTGAATTTTGTTATTATAGCTTTAACGGCTTAGGAGATATGCACATTAAAAACTTTTAAACTGCAGATGCCCCTTCCTAGTGTGATCCTGTATACCAAATAACAGTCTTGTATCATATTGTGGCGCTTAGTTATGGCAATTTATTTATTTTTGATTAATGGCGTTTTGTGGGCGTGGCAGTGGTCCGATTATATCCATCTGCAATACCAAACGTCTTACGGTACCAAGCAACATGTGTTCCATAAAGATATCTATTGCAACATGTTGCGAGAGTATAAATATAACACGCTTGAAAGCCAACTAAAAAATTGCAAACTTTAAGCGCGTTAATAGTGCAAACAAAGTTGATGAAATATGTCGGCAAGTGAAAGTCTGCTTAGTTCTAGTCGCAGCTGCGTTGGTCAGTTATGCGACAGGCTTGACACATATGGAGATATTAGGGTTTAGATAAAAAAATATAGTAAAATACTGTTGTATATTGTATTATACAGTATCGGGTAGTTGGGACAAGTTGTTGATGTGCTGTTTGTTAACTAGACCAGCAACTTTTAATTGATTTCGCAGGTTGGCTGGAGGCAATGAATGGTGATCAAATATGCCGACCAAATGGCGTGAGCCGAGAGGATATGAAATGAATATAAAGCACTAGTTTTAGACAATATTCCATTTGCTTTTGTGATACTGCCCCTAAGCTTGAAGCTTTTTTCATGGATGTGTGCAACATGCATTGGAATATGAAACTTTCTCCTATTCATGGATAAAGCAACTGTATATTTTCTGCAATCAGACAGCTACTTAACCAGAGAGTTGCAGGTCGACTTATGCAGAAGGCTCGGTACGGTCGTAGGCAAGAGTGGGTGATCAGTATTTGATGGTGTAAAAAAGAAAACTTTCCGGCAGTTTCATTTAGTTTGACTGTTGCTTGGATGGTTGAGTTAATATTTTTTATGAGCTGACATTATCTTTATCTGACCCACATGCACATAAATCTGCTGAATTGACTGTAGAAGTCGAAATAATTTTGTTGAATTATTTACAAAAGTCAAGAAAGATTGCCAAAAAATGTTTCAGAAATTTTAAAAAAGCATTTAAACTGAATACTGCCCCCTGCTCATGAAACAAAATATGCTCTGCCTCAAGTACAGTAATATCAAGTTAAAATAAAATTAATTATGCTCTTCATTGCTAAGCTACGAAAAATTCCACAAAATTGCAAAAGCTGCAACCAAGTTGTAATTAAAGATGAACGTCAAATTGGTTCATCAAAGTCTTGTTGCTTTTGTTTTTATATAAATTAATTTGCGGTGCACATTCGCGTGAATATATAACATTAAATACACACATCAAAGGATGCCAGCTTTGGCTTGAGGAGCTTTTCGTTGCAACATTTTAATGCAACATTATAAATCTGTCAGTCATGGCACGACGCTTAAATGAAAAATAATGAGTGAAGAAGATTTCAGTTTTCGCATTTCAGAAGCAAGAAAGATACGCTTGTGGGTGTATTTATATTAATTTTTATAACGGTATATTTGTATGCACATCATCTAATTCAATGCACACAGACACACAACTATGAGTGTGTACGTGTAGACGCATTTAGATTAAATCTCCTCTGCAATAAAGAACCTTAATTTTCTTTTTGTTTAAATGAGCTCGTAAATGTTCGTGTATGCGTGTGTACGTGTACAGTTACGCGCAATTAGTGATCAGTGTAAGCAGGTAGTATATATTTTAATCTACTTAAGTCAATAGTCTTCTGGTTGAGAGGGGCATCAAGTAGGATGATTAAAGATAGGTCAAACATCGTTTGGCGACAGCTGGAAGTCTTTTTGTAAATAGGGGTACAGCTTATGAAAAATAAAAAAACAACCAACACCATTCACTGGATAAGCACCGAGAAAGAATGCTTTGACAATGAGCAATAAAAGGGCAAAACAAATCCGGTAAGATCGTATCATTATCCGAAAACCTATCTACTAAAGCCAGACAACCACCGGATTTCATCTGGCCAAAAGGATGTTAGTCCCGTTTGAATAGGTAAGTAATCCACTTGAAAAATCATACGATCAAGCCCGAAGAAGAAATTTAAGCCACCTAAAAAGAAATTACGTTGTAAGCCTAAAAACCAACCAATCTGTGATCAAAGGATCAACGGAAACGATTTGAAGAATTTAAGAATTGGTAATCGTTTTAATGCTTTGATCGTAACTGTATGCACAAACATATGTATGTATATTTGATGTTTGTATGAATGTACGTAGGTTATCAAGACTAATTTGCCATCACCGCAGGCACCCGGGCATCTGCTCCCGTTATTTGGAAAGCAAACGTTACTTCGTTGCGGCTTGACACTTTTGCCGCTTCATATTCGTCGCTCAGCACACCAACGCGTCAAATATTTGCTACTATTGTTTGAGTTATTGTCGCTGCTGTGACTGATATATCAGCAACGCATGTTGTTGCTACAGATTTGTACTGCTCTGTCGCTTTTCGCTTGTTGCTTATCTTGCTGTCGCTGTGCTGCTAATGTATTGCCACTGATATGTGTTTGAAGATGTCGCATTTAGGCAAGCGTAGCTTGCTGATGAGTTTCTCGTGCTTCTTCTGTTGTCGCTCAAATTACTTTTGCTTGCTTGCTGCTTCTGAGGTAGTAAGGGCAACTCGTATAATATTGTCTTATCGCGCATTCGTCATTCTTATGTTTATAAGTATAATGACAAATATATGTAACAATCAGCGAATTACGAGAAATTTAAGAGTTTGTAGTGATAGTGACGATTTTGTTGGCAGAGTAGATAAACATATTTGTACATATGTATGTAAGTACTTGCAGGAAACTTTCTCAAATATAAGCTATTCATAGTTATGACTCTTTTTTGAAGACTCTTCATTAATATTTTCTGAGAGGTGTTAAACTTCTGGAGGTGGAAAAGGTGGAAATACGATTTTGCTGAACCTATAACAAATCATTAATCAAGAACCAAAACCAACTTTCACGACTCCAGGTGCTTGTACTTAGCTATTTTATCAAGGTTATACAATATAACACTTTTTATAAATCAAGGCTGAAACACTTTAAATCAATCAAAGGTAAATAGTAAAGTTATGAAGTTTTCATTAGTCCTAGACGAGGCTACCATAAATAAAACCAATGGCTTTGACTATAACCAAGGCTAAATATTTCTTATAATTGAAAGAAAAACCAATAATGTAAATATTAGACGTAAATGTATTATTTTTAAACAATTTTTCGAAGAAAATGGAATTATTCTCGAAATTCAAAAAAAAAAAAAAAAATCGAATTATATATCGGAATGTATGTGTACCCATATGTTAGAGACAGACGACATACCTATCATTCAATATCTTTCCCCCCAGTGTATTTCTGGTTTCTTTTATATTCTATTATCCAGATTGATTTAAGTGTGCCTTAGGAAGACACTGGTTTTAGTATACCCTATTTAGCTTTGATGGCATTGAAATTTGTAATTAACCTCAGATTGTGCAAAAACATCAATGAATGAAGTGACGCTTAGGCAGCTTTAAGTCTGCATTTGATATCTTGGCTGCTAAACATCAAAGCATATTGCATAAGCACGCTTCATATCTACATACATGTGTATTTTTTGCGCCTGCAAAAGCAATTGAAATTATTATAAAATCAAAAATTATGGAAGAAATGTCTGTATCAATAATGATGATAGCAACCAAATTAAGCAAAAACAACAAAAACATAAGAGAAGAAAAAACGTTAACTTCGGTTGCACCGAAGCTATAATACCCTTTACAAATACAAAGCCTCTTACATGAACTTGATTCCGAACGTTCAATTTGTCAGCTATATGATAAAATGATCTGATCTGACCAATTTCTGCGGAGAATAATTTGTTACCTTAAGCAAGAATTCGTGTCTAATTTCGTGAAGATACCTCAAATAAAAAAATTTTCCATGCAAGCACTTTACTCCGATCGCTCAGTTAATATGGCAGCTATATGTCATAGTCATCCGATCTATACAATTTCTTCGACGATTAGATTATTGCCTTAAATAATAATCCATGCCAAATTTCGTGAAGAGTCCTCGTCAAATGAAAGAGTTTCCCATACAAGCACTAGATTCCGATTGTTCAGTTTGTATGGAAGCTATATGCTATAGTGATCCGATCTATACAATTTCTTCGGAGATTGTCGTTCCGACAAATGAGCAGCTTCTTTATGAGAAAAGGACAGGTGCAAATTTCAGATCGAAAGCTTAAAAACTGAGGGACTAGTTTGTATATATTCAGACAGACGGACAGACGGACAGACAGACAGACGGACATGGCTAAATCAACTCATCATTCCATATAAAAGAAAATAAGAAACATGAAAGAAAATGTTTGAATTGGACTTTGCTTTTAATTAGCACAATTTCTAATAAGACTTGCCAGACTTCTGCATAATAATAGCATTATCAATTAAGATTTAGTTGATGGTGATATTGCAGCCCAAAAATCCATTTCCATGAAGTAATCCCGTCACAAGTAAGGCCGTTAAGCCGCTACGTTATGCTATTTATGTATATACGATGCTTAAAATGCTGTGCTGATAAATCGAAAGAAGTTTTATCGCACATGTTGCAGGCTTTTGGAGTATTTTTAATATTAGATGTTATAAAAATGATTTTATTGTTAAATTTAGAAGCGTTTGCATAATACTACATGCGTCCGATCTTCTTTGGGTGTGTAGTAGGCTTTGAAATAATTAAAAATAATATTCTCGGAAAATAATTTGTTACAATACATTTTTATATATATACTATCCAAGAGCGTTCTTACAAATACTTAGCCCACAAAAAAAAACAAAGTTTTCGAAAAAAGTGCGATATATTTCTGAATATAGTTTCCTTTTAGTTTGGTAAACTTGATCTAGTGATGCTCCAATTTTTTTAAGCATTGTGAATACATTTTTTAGAGATCTGCACAGTGAAGATGACAAACTCCGTTGGTTCAATTTTCTGCCCGTTGAAAGCCTTTTCATGTGTGGTGATAAATAGAAGTAACGCGAAGAAAATCTTTGAATCTTGGGGCAGTTCATGTAGAAGCACTTGCCTGCCGATAGGCCATCTTCACGAATAAAGCCTCGGGGCGAAAGAACAGTAAGTGAACTAAATTACTGTCTTTCATCACCTTCCAATTGAGTATAGCAACGCCTAAGACAAAATGAAATCTAAATTTGTGCTTACTTAAGATTTCGTTATATGTTTTGTGTGAATTTATTGGTTTTATTTTTATTGTTTTCTAACAGAAAGCAAAATATAGCTATTAAAATTTTAAACAGCTCGTGACACTAAAAATTTCTCCCCGTCACGCGCTACGAGAGTAATAAAATGGCGTAATAAATTTTGAGAAACTTTTTAAATCGACTAATGTTAAGCGTTTTTACAAAAAGAAACAGCCACAGAGAGGCTTAACCGCCAAAGGCTAAAAATTCAAAAATAACTCGAGCAGTTGTTGATGCCATTCAAACCAGCTGACGCATTATGCGTGGAAATGCTTGCGTAACATATTCGATATTTTCCACACAAAAGTAAATAATGGGAATCGCGAATGCGGCGCGGCAACTCCGCTGCTGGCAAATCGCGCGCAGTGGGCGTCGTTAGAGGATTGTATAAAGACGTTGTAAATTGCACAGTGAACAAATAAATAAATAAAACGATGTACTTAAATAGCAGGATACGAGAGACAAAGCGTCAGGATGTGGTGGAGGGATGCTGAACGCTCAAAAGGGCAACGGTTTGTTGTGTTGTGACAGTGGCCGCGGCGTGTTTATTTCACTACTTTCTACCAGCTGCACAGTTGGCTAAGCAGAGAGATATATGCGTATGCATATTAAATCACTCCTCATTTTCAACCCCCTCCTCTGGCGTTTGGTTGTCTCTTTTGGTAATTTGCCACTGCTGTTGCTCAAATGTTTCATTGCATTGCTGCGCTGCTACTTAAATAGCTGCTTGTTGTAATCATAATTTCATATTAGCAACAACAGCAAAAACAAAATATGAGCAAGTACATACATATTGTGAGACATAAATTTCCGCGCACAGTTTCTTTCTTTTGCACAAATTCTTTTTGTCCCCGTTCACTGTTTTTTTTTATAACTTCGCGCATTTGCTTTGCCACATTTTCATAATTTCTCATTTAAAGTTGGCAACGCTGACAGTTGTTAAGCATTAAACACATCTCCGGTTAGCATTGCCACTGAACTGAAGGGGGAGGGGTTAGGAAAGGGCACTACCACTGCCTGGCGCGGTCCCCGCAGTATATCCGGCCGCTAAGCGACAACTGAGTGGAGATAAATTTGTGTAGGAAGCGCTGATTGCTGTGTTTTACTCCGGTTACCGTTGTTATTGTGGTGGTTCATTTTACTGCTTGTTTGCTGTGACCAATTTATGTTCATAAGAAATCCGGAAATGTTTATAAGATATGACGTTTAGTGGTTTTCGGCTGGATATAAACAGATGCAGAAGGAAAACAGATTAAAAAAGAAACAATTGCGGAAAGACAGTCCGATAATTTAGCATGAACAACAACTGTTACAAAATGTTACACGTGAATGTTTACGCTACGTTAGGCGACAAAGCTTTCGAATATTTTATGTATTATATTTTTATAGCTGTTTTAAGTATTATATTTAAGAAAGTCCGAAGGTCATTAGGGGTGTCTTATTTGGGTCAAAATTAATAACTCTCGATGATTGAAAATTACATGATTTGCTATTATGTATTTATGAGTTATATTCATTTTAGCTGCTTTGCCAAGCATTTCTGGTCTGCATCTAATATAGTCATTTTTCGTGTTGAATTTTGTTTTATCATACCAAAAATCTAGGTTTTAATTTCCGCCGCAGGAGGTTTTCCCCTGCAAAGTCTCCAGGGAGCAAAAGTGAATATTTACAGTTTGAGGGACTTATGAATTCCAATAATAACTTTCATAGCAAGGACTTTAGCTTTACATTCCGGTTTTTCGCCATCAGTTTTTTTCGTTCGTTTTTAAAATATTTACCTAACATTCGGTTTAATTTGTTTCACAGTTTCAGACTTCTTGTAAATTTAGGTTAGTGTATTTGTAAAATCAACCTTCACAGTTCTCGAAAATTACTTAATGCTCACATAATGTAAATACCGCGTGACTGCCTCATTTAGTAAGCCAAATTAGTGATAAAATAAAACTTTCACTTCAATTATGAATAAAATATGAGGTTGCGCACTAATGAAAATGTGAAACCGAAGTGAAGTGAAAAGTGCGGCGTTTTAGTGGCGGAAGGGAGAGGTCTACCAAACAGGATTAAATATTGTAGTTTTTGAGAAAAGAGGAAAAGCAAAATTTAAATTAGCAGTTGAAACAGCGTAATCTACGTTCCTGGAAAGCCTGGAAAGACAGAAAAGTTGTTAATGCGTTAATGTTGTTAATTATAAATTCCAGTTCGTTTTGTTGCCAGTTGAATGCACAAATATACTTGTTGTTGGAGTGCACATTTTCCGCACATTTATGTTTTCATTATTTTGCTGAGCTCGTTATATTTCAAACGAAAATTTGAGGTCATCAGAAGCAGATCGTTTTGAGAGAATAACTTTCAGATAGTGTAATTAAATATTCAGAAAAACATTTTGATATGTGCTTTTCCTTTTCTGTTATGGAAAACTATTTTAATATTAATATTTATTTTCATTTATTAGACTTTGAATAAAATACGAAAGCTTAAACTAGCAACAGTTTTCAACTTTTATTGATCATCTATTTTTTTTGTTGTTTATTTAAATAAATTAGAACCATCGATCTATATCTGCTCTTGGCAAGCACTGCATACTAAATCTCCTGAATAAGCAGATTTATTTTTTGTGTGTCCTCTAATTTTTATGCATTTATTCCAATGCTTTTAATTACGAATTATATTACAGGATTTTACATTTCAATGCATCTACGTTCAAGCAAATGAAACAAACCAATTAAATTTAAACGTTTTTACACATTGGAGTGAAAATTGTAGTTCATACAGAAGAATAGGGTTAATAAAATATAAATAAAACATTAAAATTAGACTTCAGCACTGGTAAAGGCAGGTTTGTGCTTGGAACAAAAAAAAAAAATTAATTTGTGCGTATAGCTGCAGTTGCATAATAAATGGAAAAACAAAGTGAACTATAAAATATCAACAGAGACTGTCCCGTCTACGTTAGTTTTGGCGCACATTTTATTCAACCGAAAATTACATATAAGTGTGAAAACAACCGTAAGGGTTAAAAAGTACAGCTAGAAACACACGAAACAATTGTTTTTGTTTAGACCTTTTTGCGTTTGTTGCGCTCCCCACTGTGCCTGCTGCGGCACGTTTGAAGGAATTTTAGGAATTTTTCACAAAGTAATTTGTTTACGTTTTTACTTCAGCTGTTCTGCTGCCTTGCTGTCGGCCCGTTATCTGCTTTCTACTCTCATACTCACAGCCAGCACTTAATTTAAAGTTAACTCATTAATTTTGTTGGCAACATCAACCGCACCACCATACACCGGCAGCACAGTTGACCAGCTGCTTAGTTGGTTGGTTGGCTGAACAAATATTTGGACTGAGCGTTAAAAAATTTCGACTGATAAATTTTGCTACCGGAACTACGTAGTCCGAGTGCCATCACATATACATGTGCGCATACACGCACGCATACACACATGCGCTTATGCATGCTTAGTCAGTTGAGCGTTGAAAGTTTGCTTGTTTTGAGGCTGTACAGCTGACTTTTGTGCGGTGCTGGCTCCCTTTTAAGTTGACGAAACTGCCGAAATTGCAAGTCATAAAATGCGGCAACTTTAGCCTCTGCTTTTGTGTTCCGCTGATTTTTTTTGTTTTGCTTGTTTCGTTTTACTTTTTTGTTTGGCAAACATTTGCTGCGCTTACAAATTATTGTAGCACACTTTTAGGTGCTTGGAAAAATATGTTATTCGAAGCTAAAGCAAATGGTGCGCGAAGAAATGTGTTATTTTTGTTTTTATTACAGTTATTCTTTACCTAAAACTGCTATCTATTTACGCATGTCTTCGCCCGGCTGCCCTCAGGTTTTGCCAGGCTTTAGGCAACAAGCTATCATTTTCTCTGTGTTAGCTATTAAATTGTTCGTAATTACTTTCATTTGAAAATTATGTGAGGGTTCAACTGTTATTTGTTGTGCTTAATTAAAGTAAGTGAAGCAATTATTTAAAGCTTGGTCAGTCGTTTGCTGTTAAAGTGGAAAACAAATGCTGCAAGGAAATTGTCAAAGGTGGCGTGCTGGTAGACCTTCACACCCATTGCTCTCGGATTGTTGGTATGTTATGTAAGACATACAATTTTTTATTTGTTATTTTATAGAAGCTGTTTACTGCTAAATACGATGTTATCTATATCTAACCTGAAGAAAGGTTTAATTTGCAAAAAAAAATTGCATTATATTTTTAGTAAAAAACATTATTAACATCCGGCACACACATACACTAATATTAGGTATGAAGGTTTTTTGGGATTTGACAACCCTAGTGTTACAATCTGGCAACTCACAACTTTATTGTAAATTTTGATATTTTTGATGTTAAATATACTCAAACCTTTTTGAGATATGAGCATATATGTTTTGTTTTTGTTCTGATCTTGCAAGATCGTCATGTGATCTATCGTGAGATTGAGACAACTGTAGGCATTAGTGGGACCAGCATACATTCAATATTGCATGAACATTTGACTGTAAAGTAGATTTGTTCACGCTGAATTTCACACAATTTGTCAATCACTACAGGAAATGTAAAAAAGTATGATAGCGGTGCTTCGAAACACGTCTGTGATATCGGGACAAGTGATGAAAGCAAACATTAGTCGATTGTTTGGGTGTTTCCAGATGAGCCAATAAAAGTTGTTCGCTGTTCGTTGGGAAAAACTGAACATGTCACAACCATACCATTAGAACTACGCAGAACAGTAAGTTCTGAGGGGTACACAATTATTTGTTAGAATAATTTAAAAACAATAAAGCGATTTGCGATGAGTAATATTTGTGTTTGTTCTTTAATCCTGAAATAAAAGGCAACCATGGTTTCACTCACGACTTCGTTATCTGCATCGAAATTCGGCTACAAGAAAGTTTCATTATCGAATCGAATTTTTCTAAGATAAGATCATAAAACATAGAGGTTCCAGATTAGTACATGTAAAGCTGAGGCATACCACATGCATTAAAAGTAGATGGAGAAGCGTCACTAAACACCTGCCAAAACTAAATCCTTACCTAATTATTATAACATAATCTTTAAATTTTCCTAATTCTTCTACTTCTAGAATTATTATTTTGTTTATGAAGTAGGGCGGTTTGTGTGTTTATTGAAGAATATTTTCAATAAATTTCCAGTAAGTTGTTGATAGTCAAATGGCAAAAATTCTTAAAAGTGTGTTCATTGAGGCCATTTGCGAGATACTATCATTTGATTTGATCGTGTCAGCTTTAATTAGCAGTTATCCACAGGTTGCCACTTTTCCTTTTTAAATGTGAATTTCTGGGCTCACAATACGCGTACTGGCGCAACAAATTTTGTTGCCACTTTGGAACAATTGGCAATTTTGAATAGGAACACTTCGGAAAGTATTAATTAATGCAACTCATTGGAAATATGCAAAATAACCGCAACAAAGCGACACGAAAGCGAGCGCTTAAAGCAAACATTTATTTGACGTATAGGCAAAAACCAAAAATTGCATGTGTGTGAGAGTAAACCAAAAAAGTTTATAAGTGCGTGAGTGTGGAAAATAACGAAATTATTGTATTTGTTATTACTACTCAGCAGTAGATACGACTGGGACCTAGTGAGCTAGAGACTGACTAGTTCATGACTATATATATATTGTATATATATGGAGCAAATAAGTAGGTTTATATGTGAAAAGGCAACATGTCGGCCTGAGTAACCTTAGCTTTGATTGCTGACATCCAAAAGCAAAAAGCAAAAAACAATTAATAATTTTAATTTCTAAAGCCTAGGAATCTAATGTACAACTACACACATGTGCTGGTCTCTCAAGTTACGTGTATACAGCAGCTTGGTATGACTTTCTATATGCAAGTGGCAAGTGCGTTGTATGTACGCGTATATGTACTTGACATTTATTCGCATTTCACGCACACACAATGGAAAGCGACGAACATTTAACTTAGTTGCGGCAACATATGTTTGCTTGTTGTTGTTGACTTTTGTATATGTGTATTTCATTAACTTTTCAACTGCAGAACACACGCGGCGGCAAATCACAAATGCAAATGTACAATGTGAAATAATTTGAATTGCTTCACTTATGGCAACAGAAAAGTAGGTGTTACAGCGGGGCGTCGATGGTAAATATGCTGGGTGGCATGTTGCACGCATAGCATATGTTGCATGTTTTATTAAATGCCTGATATTTGTGGCATATATATACATATGCCATTGAATGCTGCAAGTTTGGCATTTTGCAAACTTTGTAGGCGTGTAATAGGAACGTTGTATGCAAAATTCAACCTTATTATCTCTTTTACATTCGTACCCAGTTCGAGAAACGTCGGAGACCCTATAAAATATATATATAAATGATCAGCATAATAAGATGAGTTGATTTAGCCATGTCCGTCTATCTGTATATATAAGAACTAGTCCCTCAGTTTTTAAGCTATCGATCAGAAATTTTGCACCTGTCCTGTTGTCGGAACGGCCTATATCGGACCACTATACCATACAAAGAATCAAGTGCTTGTATGGGAATATATCTTCACGAAATCAGGCACGGATTATTGTCTAAGACAAAAATGTAATTTCCGGCGAAATTGTTGTGATCAGATATTACAGCATATAGCTGCCATATTAATTGAACGATCGGAATAAAGTGCTTGCATGGAAAACTGTTTTATTTGAAGAGGTATCTTCACGAAATTAGGCATGAGTTATTGTTTAAGGCAACCATGTACTCTCCGAAGAAATTGTTCAGATCAGATCACTATATATAGCTGTCATACAAATTGAACGACCGGAATCAATTTCTTGTATAGAACCTTTGTATTTGTGAAGGGTATTATAGCTTCGGTGCAACCGAAGTTAACGTTTGTTCTTGTTAGCTTATTATTTATTGTAAGGTAGAAGTAGAAAGTTGGTAATTGCTAATATTTTTATACTCTTAACCTTTTAACTACTACATTATATGCAAATACTAAAAACAAATAATTATCATTTTAATTATTAGCTGCAACACTTTACATACCTTCCATTATAAAAATTATTTTTAATATTTCCTCTTGCCACATTAATTACATAATTTAAAAATATGCTCGACAACAAATTCAGTTATTTACTCATGAAGTTGTTGTTGCTATTGTGTTTTTTCCAAGTTGGTTGGTTATACATTTTACTCATGAAATACTCGGTTAGGATAATTTAGAAGTATTTCCTGGTATGCCATGACGTATGAGTAACTTTGTAAAAGCAAATACACACACACACATGCATATTTGCTTAAATATGTATGTACATAATTAGAAATTCACTTAACAAATTGTTATTTAAAGTAATAACTTTCGGGAAATATAACATAATATAAACGAGTACAGAAACAAAAACAACAAAGTAGCCAATTGGCAGTGGTAATGGTGGAACTGGCGGTTTTGCGCGATTTTACGCTGGTAAACACACCTACCGGTGCATATGCGTACGCAGTCCACCTGATAAATTCTAGTCTAGCTCGTTTGCAGTTTTAAAACAAAGCGTTTCACCGTAATTGGCCGAGAGTTTTGTTTTGAGAAAATACCCGCAAATTGAAAAATTTGCTCTCACAAGTGAGCAAATGCCGTAAGTGTAATTGAAAGTTCCTCATCAAAAGGTAATGAAAACCGCGGAAAAGTTAACGATATTGCAAGTGGGACGCTCTGCATACAAAGTTGATTGTTAGGAAAGGCTAGAAATTGGGATTAATTAAAAATTTAAAGCGAAAAAGAGTGTTTCAGATTTGTTTAGAAAAATATACAAAGCGCTGATTTCCATACAGAAATATATTTAGTATATGTGAAATATAGATAGCGGTCGCTTCGGAAGTGATGCTTTGATAGACTGGTGGTGGATTTTGGATCTTTCTCCCACCTTGCAAGTGATGTAAACAATATATGTAAGTACACAGCTTTGAAAGGCGACTTTCAAAGGGTAAGATTGCTTTTTATCGTTTCCGGATTATATTTATTCGAACAAGATTTTGATAATATTATGAATTCGCAAGCATAAGACTATTTCAACAGATATAATGGTTTTTAGAAGTTTTTTTATGTTCCAATATTATCTTAGTCAAAAAATCTATAATTTCACGGTAACTTTCTTTTATGAAAAATTATAAAATATAACTACATGTATTTTATTGTTAAACGTATGTATTACTTGAATACTTTTTTAAATAATTTTAACCCAAAAACTTTATTTTGAAGATATTTTTAGGGGCTTTCAGAATAAGAGCTTAAGTAACCTACGCGAATCGTGCGTACAAGCTGAGACTACAGCTTGGTTATATTTTGTAGGTCTAAACACTAGATGAATGTTTTTTGCGAAAATACAAAATCGTATGGGAACAAATAAACGCCTGCTAAGAAAGCTGTCGACAAATTCATTCTAAATAAATCGAAACTTATCATCATTCACATTGTATAATATTCCGAAATTCTTATCTAAGCCCAGTTGGTGTTCGCTTGCTCTGCTGAAGTCGACTTTATTTGCATTTTTCGCTATGGTTGGCAACGAAAGTCGGCTCAAGCGTATTTTGATGTATGCCATTTTTGGTCATTTTAAATACGCAATTGTACATATTTACATAATGTGTGAATATACGATCACAATAAATATATTGAGTGCCTGCCTTAATGGCGCTTATGCGTTTGAAATACATTAAAAAACACAGCAAGTATATGAGTCAGAAGAATTGAATTTTAAAAACTGAGCACATATGGAGTGAAGTGATGGCACGGATTTTGAAAATGTAAATAAACTCTATGTGAACGATCTGTGCTGTTGGAATGTGTGCACCAAGAACTTTAACGATTTTCCTTTAAAAAAAATAGCGGTAGTATAGTAAATATATAATAAAATCAAATAGTTTTTAGCGGTTTTTATTTCAGTGTAATAATAATTGCCATATCGTTAAATATATACTCGAACGGTCTTACAATTTAAAATTCCACATCTTCAGAAATTTATTTTGTATAAATACGGCATAACTTTAATACAAACGCAATTCAACTTCCTGATTTAATATTATACATCGAATCGTAATCAAATTGGATTATAACTGTCATTCAACACTGTAACGGGCAGACCATTAACGAATGGGGCGTTTTGTAGTCACCGAAACTGCGAATAGTACTCAAGTGAAACGCACAACTACGACAATACTTTATATGTATAAAGCATTCACAAGCAAATGGCATTTTGTTTAAGGAAATCAGGCAATTTGCTTGTATACTAAGCTTCTTTTCTAAGTTTGTGTTTTTTCCACAAGTTTCTTTGCTTTTCTTTTTCGCTTAGCCTATTGGTTCGCCTATTCTACCATTTTTTTTGACATCGTTCCCTCGCTTCTCAGTGTTTTCGTTCCATCTCTCTGACAGCAAATGCCTTGTCAGCAGTTTTTGGCAATAGAAATCGCATTAAATTCGCATTTGAATTTGTTTACCTGGCACTTGGCGTATCACAGAGACAAGCCAACAATGAATGTGGGTATATCCTCATCAGGGGAAACATGCACATATATGTTTACATATCTAATATACATTTATGTATGTATGTGCAACGTATTTTTTGATTAAAACCCTGCAAGAAACTGCAGCACGGCAACTTATTTGAACTACCTAGCAAACATTTTACCTTTTTAAAGAATTTTTTTAAATTTTGAAAGAAACTATTTTGGTACTTCTAACTAAAAAATTTATGTACTACTACAAGTAATAATGGACATTATTCACGTTTTTCACATATTTCTGTTGTACTGTAATTAAAATTTTGTAATAAGCTAAATTTCGAAATTCGAAGGCAAATGTTTCGAATTCGAAAGCTAACTTCGGAAAACCGAAAAAATCCTTTTTCCTCATGACGGACTTTCTCGAAAAAAATTGGTTTGGCCCAATTCACAGCCGAGTGTTGTACATATAGTGTAATGAAAGCATCTGGTAGATTTGTTATAGGGTCTCTCATACATTTTCATTTATATATATGTGTGTTTGTGTGTAAGTGGATATGTATTCAAACAAAATGTCAATAAAAAGATTTCACAAACGCCATTTATGCTATTTTTACCTCAGCACAATTCAAGTGATTCCTTATGCTTTCCGTCCCCAGTCAAGTTGTTATTTTGCTTATAACGTTTCTGTTGTTCCCAACAGTAGTAGTAGTAGGGTGGGTAAAAAAACAGAAAGTGTCAAGAAAAGTGCCGTCAAGCACTGGGTAAAGGTAGGAGCTGCGTTTTTCTTGAACGGAAAGGATGATGGTGCAAGAAACACATACAATTATATGGAATATCACATACTTGTATACATATATTCAAACATATTGCACGAAGTAATACGTTGATCGCCCTCAAAGTCGACAACACTTCTCAACTTAAGTTGACACTTGTGCGCATTTTCTTTTTAACGGTGTTTCTTTGCACTTGTGTGCCACCGCTTCTTTCAAAATTGTTGTTTATCTTCGCTTTTTATCGCAAGTTGATTTCAGCAGCCTTTTTCTGTTTTGATTTCATTTACTTGAGTTGCTGTTGCACTCTAAATTATTTTTTCTTGTGTAAACTGGCAAACACTGGCAACTCATACACACTCACCTGCTCGCTTAATAGACATGTGCGTGCACTAATACCAACACACTTCAAAGCCTACTTTTACTTATATATGTACATGAAAGTGTTATAGCTGTTAATCTCACTTGAGCGCCATTTTGCGAAAGTGTTTCGTCCCTCTAATTTTGTATAACTTTCGTATACCTGTTGTTTGCGCTGGCATATCAAAATAAAACTCAGAACAAGAATGAACAAATAAAAACTTCGAAAAGGTAACATTTTTACAAACAAACTCAAAGTTGCCTATTTCAAAATCAAGTGGAAATTAGCCCGATTTATTCGATATACATATGTAAAATTAAAAATATATATATACTTTATTTAATTAATGGGTAAATTTTCTTAGAATTGTATACAAAAAGAATACATATAGTAGATTCAATTCTAGTAATAATTTGGAAGACTTTAGAATATAAAATAAATTATTTATTAAATACAGATATTTAATACTCTGTATTTCAAACACTGATTATTATAAGCTCCTCGTGCTACGGTTTGCGCCTTTGATAAAATAGATTCGCCTATAAAAGTTGCACACTATGGTGTATGAGATTTTTGCTTCACATTTCTGGCAACTACAGTTGCCTAATTTCTATAACAATCTACTTCAGTGCACAAAAGTATTAAGCTTTTATTTACTTAAATGAACGTTTAAATAAATAATTTTTTAGAGATATTTTCAAAATGTTAAAAAACTAACTACTGTATTTTTCAAAATTTTGGTGTAGAATTTCAGATATAGTTACATATATAATTTCTCTTCATTTACCAATTTATTGTATTTTTCCTTTGATTTATTCCTTTATGCCAGCCACGCCAATTATTTTTCATTAATCATATATTTACAGATATTGCTCAGTGTAACCCAATTTAATTGTTGTGGTGAAATCTCCTGTGAAATCGTTTTGAATGGCAATGAGGCGTCTGTCTCTGTCAAGGCGACATTGAGCCGCGACATGTCGTCACTTTGTCGTCGTCAAGATTTGACATTAAGTCAGCAAGACAAGTAATTGTGGTATAAATAAAGCGATAGTCCAGCAGACGGAAATTTTTGTTGATACGCTTTTTAATATGAGGACTATGCATATGTTATGTATCTTATAGCAGGTTGATTTATAGGGAGTCAAAAATTTCCTGCATACGCGATTAAAAAAAAAACAAAATCGACCCGCTCTAATATATATATACTTGTATATATATTTATGTATGTGAAATTTAGGTGTAAAAAATAATATTTACACAAAACTGTGGTGTATTTAAGAATATCTTTAAGAGCTTCAAAGAAATTTTCTCTAATTATTGCCTACTATTTTCTTACTAATGCCATTTCAATGAAATGGGCTCCGACTTTTAAGTTTTTGTAGCTACATATACCCAACTGCCTTCCGTTATTTCTTAACTTAACAACATTCTGTTACCAGGAAACTATTTCACAAGAATCTTTTAATACATCTGTTTTTGATTGACTCCCTGAGAGTTCATTACTTTTTTCCCCAATTTCATGTAGCTGTGTTTAATTTCCTATTTTCTATCCTTCTTTGTTGACTTATTATCTCTGCATTAACTTCTTCTTCGCTTTTTTGGCTTTTAGTAGCCAAGGAGTAATGTTGCATAACTGTCATTAATTATTTCACTCTGCCCATTCTCGCTCATTTATCATTTTCATTTCGAGCGATTGATTTTTATGATTGTTGTGATTTACAGCTGTCATTTAGAGCTTGAGATGCAGAGCTTTTGTTCTTGTCCTCTTTTGAATGACCGCACTACTAGTTATAGCAGAATGCGAATTGTTTTTGAGGATCTTTGGTTTTGTTATTGTATTTACAGATGCATTTGAGGAAAGATGAGTCGATATAATAAGGTACTGTATAAGTACTAAGTTTATGTCAGTACCATTAGCTGGTAAGACGAGGATTACGCTTTGCCTAAGATAACTTAAATTTTTATTATTTTTGCTTACACATTATACAGAAAAAAACACTGATAATGGTAAAAAATATAATTCATATCTCTTACTAAAAGTAACTATCATTATTGCTTTTTCAAGTTGCTCAAGTTGCTCAATTTCGTAATATTGGTAATTGCCACCGAAATACCTATTCGTTTCAAGCTTCATCGCTTATAAGCAACATAAATCGTCACTACTCGGGCAGTAAAAGAAATAACAACTATTCAGAATATAGATCCATCCACTGTACAAAGAAATCGCATTACTCATAATATATCAATCTGAAATCTTTCTCTGCACTTTGCTCTTGCTCGTTTTTAACTTTTCACACACACAAGTGTTTTCTAATGGCACTACATCATTTGACTGGCGGCTGACTGATTTACAACGGCACAGCAGGATGCTTGGTGGGGAAATAACGGTTTAGCTGCTGGCAGGAACGAGAGGTTTACCAATGAATAATATGCTAATATTGCAGGTAATAGAGGCGGGTAAAAGGTTGGAGAGCTTGGGTCATCAAGCAATAATTTCTTACCATGATGCAGGTATGGAGATTTGATTAGTTTGTTATTTCTGATGTGTGTTTGATTCTGATGCATGTTTGTACATACACACATGAAGCTCTTGACTTTATTTCGCTAGGAAATATAGGATTGAATTCTTACTTCCTTATAAAAACCACGCCCATGGAAGATATTTATATACATATATGTATAGCATACCTACCTGCGGCTCGAAAATTTATAGAAAAGTTAAATAATATTAAATAAAGGCATGGCATTGAAATATTTAAAACATAAAAAATAATATAATGACTGTGTACATTAAATTAAATAAATTACTGATTTACTGAGTTGACTTTATAAACTAATACCACGATGACCATAACCAATACAAACGAAATGCAGCTAAAATATAAAATGAAGGACAAATGAAACGGTTGAGGAATCGAAAATCGCATAAATTACCACAAAGATAGGACTAACTAAAGATAAAAATAAATAAATTAATGCGAGTAAAAAGCTGTTATAATAAATTCATTAATATCAACTAGATGAAGGTTATTAAAATATACAAAATGAAGAACAACGACACAGATAAAAAATTGGTTATGCGATTACAAATAGGAGCACACACACACACCCACAAAGCTATCGCTTAGCATAGTTTGTGAGTACGAATTGGTGATGGGTGAGGTTTTGGTTAACAACAACAAGTGGCAAGTAAATTTCTAATCGAAATTTTACATTGATTCTCATTCGCTTTGTATGAATATTTTTCATAAATGTTTTTGTAACCATACCCTCTTCCTCATTTGGAGCGGTTGTTGCTTGTTGAGCAGTGTCGTTGCTGTTATTGTTGTTGGTAGAAATACGACCGGTCGAAAATTTAGACATCTTTGGCAAGTTTTTGCGGCGCGCTTGCGACGCTGACTTTGTATTTACTATTTAGTATATATTTATGTATGCGGGTACGCATATGTACATAGATATTTGAAAGCAATATTGTGGAATTTTTGTTGTTATTTGCGTAGAGTTGTTTTGAAATTTACGTTGGTAAATATTAATACACAAAAGTGTTGATGCGCCCAGACAAGGATGGAGAAAAATAAAAATACAAAAGAGAAAAAATTAAAAATTAACAGCAAATAACTTTCAAATACTTAAATTAACATAAATATAATTATATACTTAGGTAATGTATGGGTTAAGCTTAAATAAATAAATGATAATTCAATAACCACGGCAAAACAGTTATAAATTAAATTTATATGAAACCTATGTATTAGTTGCTCAAAAGGTTCATCAAAAGTTTATAAAAATAAAATCTTAATTGTTGAAAAACATACGTTTTGAAAATCAGTACTGGGCTTTCCTTTAGGTGTTGCAAATATTTCGATTTGCCATTTGTCGCATTCGAATGTCGTCATTAAAAATTTTGCCTTTTATTTCCTTATAAAAATATCTCAATTTGAAACTTAACTTGTGAACACAGTGTTTCGTTCTTGGCGGGAAGTTAAAATCACTTAAATGATTAAGCCTCGAAAATACTGTTAGTATTTGTAATAAATGATGAATCTTTTAGAGAACCAAAATAAAGAATTTATGGAAAATAAGAAAAGGAAAATATACACTACTAAATAATTTTTTAGGAATTTGCAGGAAAAACATACTATTTTGGACTCTCAGTTTTGGTTTCTCTCAGGAATTTCAGAATGCAACACATTACCTAAGGAACGTGCGGCTACTGCAGTATGCTCATTTTACTAGCAAATATTTTAACTCTTTCTACAACAAACACACACCTAAACGCATGGGCTTACAAACACAACTTTACCCATCGATAATGACAAAGTGTGATTTATCACATTATTCAATTGTTGAATTAATCTATTAATAAACATATAAAGTTATCTATGGCATGCATTTGGATACTTACAATCTTCGACACACATTAGCCGATCCTCCATCAGCTTGAGACCGGTGGGACAGGCGCAGGAGATGCGCGGGCTGCGTTCATTGATGCGCGGCGCTGGTAGGCATAAATGCGAGCAATGACCATTCACCGCTTGACAGTGATTGATGCCGTCCGGTTGGCGGTAGGGATGGTAGACGTGTACGACCATTGGATGTTGTAGCTGCTCACACACATACGCACATGTATACATATATTTGTCAAAGTTATGCACGGTGCACAATATATGTGGTCGTGGTGCGTTCAGTAATTGCGGTCAGCCGGCAAATGTCATATGCAAAATGAAAGAAGAGAACAGCAAATTGTTAATCGGTTGCTCGAATTTTGCAATTAAATTAAAAATGCATTAATCAATTATTTATTTAAAGAACCAAAGTGAGAGCGTCACTGCGACAAGCCGCATTGTTGACGCGAATATCATGTATTAATCAACTTATGTGCTTAAACCTAATAAAAAATACGAACGATGAAAACATAAAAAATACCGTGTGAGTGCAATAGCCTCCATGTAACTCAATTTGCATCTTTCATATATACACTATATTTTATTAGCTTGTGCTAAAGATTTGTATCTAAATAAAAATAGAAGCTGGAGGGAAATGGCCAAAAAATGTTTTTATTGGTCTCACCGTTTTTTGATCTTATCAATTGGTTTTAGATACCATATTCGAAGCCAACTTCCAAATAATTTTTTTTTAAATGCTCGCAACTGTTTTCAAATAATATCTCATGATAATAGTAATTTGCTCAATATGCATAATACATCCTCTTCTTGTAGCTATCATCTTTTCACCAGCATGAGTACATGCAGAAAAGCAGGTGTGCCAGGCTGCAGGTAACACAAATTAATATCGTTTGGCATTTTAGCGAGAAATCACACACGTAAGTGGTGTTCCTATACTCCTCTACCTGCCACATATACATATAAGCCTTCGCTGCAGCGGCATCATTATTTATAGGGTTTAGTTTAAATTGAATTGGATTTGGCTGAAAAATTTAGTAGCAATATTTTGCAGTCGAAAAAACAGCTAGAAAGTCGAAGAAATATTTGGCTCTACAACTATATAACTATTTATATATAAAAGTATAGGCTTAAAGCCCAAAAGGAAATGCGTTTGTTGTTGTGCCTTGCTTTATAGTTGCTTGGGAAGCTTCACTTCGACTTTCGACAAAACAAATGCAATTTCAAAATTTTTACTTTTTCCACCCATAGAGTGGCCATAAATGAATATTTTACGTTTCATATTTCCTACAGGGTCTATATATATATGATGTATTAATGTGCTTGAGTGTTGTATATGTATTTTTACCAGGAGCCGCATAAGTATACTCACTCTGTTGCCAATTTAACCACTATCACAAACGAACGCCAATGCTATTCCCACCAAAAATTGTGCGAGCAGTCTCTAAAAAGAGTACACTCTGAATACTCTCTATAGGTTATAATTAATAATGAATTAGTCTTTACCACAAATCTTTAGCAGACAGTTATGTATTTATGAGGCCCAGAATATTTTTAGTGTTTAGTTATTTTACTCTTTGTTTACATTTCCTCTCAATTACATCTTATACAAGAAATTACCCATTTGTACGACTTTTTTACGGTTGGTACGATATCTTTTTGTAGGTTTTCGATTACAATCTCTGCATAGGACATGATTAAATAAAGAAGCAGAGTTTGTTGTAGTATGTAAAAAGATCAAAAGTGCCATTTGTCACATGTTCTTTTGCGATTAATCGCGGACTCATCCCGGACTTTTCGAATATTTTGCAGGGATGCTTTCTGTGAAAAAACGTAACCTATGTAGCTCTCGTTGAACCTGGCGGCAATCACACTTATACAGAGACACAGTACGTGCGTGGTGGTTGCTTTACATCGTTTGTTGTTAAGCAGCTGCCGGCAATGGCACATATATTTTAGTTGACAACCAAATTTTTTATTTTCTCCAAAAAATTGCGAGACCATCCAGTAGCGCTAAATGTAGGTCAACATTAGAACACACACAAGCGCACAAATGGTTCAATGTTCGTATGTATGTAATTTTGGCAGGAAGCTGTTAGGTAAGTTAAGAAAAATTGCAGAAAACACAAAGATATGAAATAAAATTCATGGAGTTGTTTTGAGGCACGTGCTAGAGGCGAACAGGGATGCATATGAATGTAACAGTCCACAAATTGAAAGCTAAAATGTTTTAAATTTCTGGTAAGTTTTCCTTAAAATATTTAGTTTTGTAGATTTGTGGTTTCAGGCGCAAGCTTTCGTTTATCATCTTAAATATCAACTAAAATTAAAAACCAATACTTTTTAAATTAAAAGAAGGTTGCCAAATTTTGTATGGGAATTTTTATTGTTTTTTATTGTTTTAGACTTTTAATTTTTATTTGTCAATTCTTTAACTATACTGTTAAAACTAAATTTATTGATCTGATTTTTATTATAGTTTTTATTTTGAGATTCTGAAAGAAAGAGTATTTTAAAACTTTTTAATATTGTATAATGAAATCTTGAAGATTTTTTAATAAATTTGTATTTGTTGCGCACACCGTGCTACTTCATTGCATAAGCGACACGCTCAAGTACTCATAATGAGAATATGGACTGACATGCGTATCTAATACGCACATATAGAAACAACGATTTTCTTTAAACTTTTCTCTGGGAGCTTAACTGTTTGCCTGTCATTATTAATTTGATATTATGCTTATTTCCACTCACCTGATGCAGTGCTGTTACTGCCTCCACTCCTTTGCCATTAAATTTATTCGCCTTGAAGACGGTCTGCTTATCCCAATCGGACCAATAGATGTTATCCTCAAATGTGGTTATCGAGAAGGGGTGGCGCAGATAATCCGTTGAGTACAAGATCTGACGACGCTGCGAACCATCGTAATTTGCTGACGCGATAATATTCAATTTACCGTCAACCCAATAGATGCGCTTGCGTACTAGATCTAATGTGATACCGTTTGGCCACTTCACATCGTAGTTGATGATGGTGGTGCGATGTGAACCGTCCATGCCGGCGCGTTCGATGCGCGGTGAAGCGCCCCAATCGGACCAATACATCCAACTGAGGAAACGAGTGACAAAGAACAGACAGAAGGAAAACAGAAATGAGAATGCAGTAATAGAAATGAAGACATTGTTATTTTCAAGTGTTAATGTTTCTATACTCGTTGCAATTTTCTATATATTTGTATTTAGCATAAAACATTACATTATTTTCAACATGAAATTAAGCTTCCTTCAACGAAGAGTTGTTTAGGTTTATCTACACGATTACATGCATGCCACACGCAAATATAAATCGCTCATATCCACAAGCTGTTGCAATACTTTGGTAAATAGTTGGATATAGTCATTGCAATACTTTAATTGAGATTTCACGTTTTACACTCACGTATCATTCATGCCTCCGACTTGTTTTCTTCTACTTACCCCTCGATCGGATCTAGTGCAATTGAGCGCGGTATATCAAGTCCGTCTTCGATGAGTACCTTACCCATGTTGCCGTCAAAGTTTGTCAACTCAAGGGTGCATTTGTGCGTGTCCGTGAAGTAGATGTGATTGTAAATCCAATCGACGGCCAAGCCATCTGATGTTACTGAGTGGTCCTTGAGCACAATGGATTTGTCGTTGCCCTCGTCGATGGGAGCTCTGCCAACATTTATGGTGGTTCAATGAATATCAGCAAACAATGAAACGAAAATAATAGTTATGAAAATTTAGTTGAATATCAATGAAAGGCAATTAATAGTGAGTTAAAGTTTATGATCGGAAATTAAATCAAAAGTCGAGAAAATGTTGTAAATTTTATTAAGTAAAATGTTACATGAATGTTTTTCTGAGTTTCCATAGCGGAAAAATGTAAAGCTTTTAGAAGTAATGCTTATACTCTAAAAAATGAAAGCTCATACTCAGCGCCCTGATTGGAAATTCATTTATGAGCTTGCAAACTTGAAATCATGGGAAAAGTTGAGAAAATGTATTACTGGAATATTTTTTATTACCACAACATTTATATTATACCTTAAATAAGGGAAAGGTTCATAATCGTAGAGTGTCTGTCGAAGTCAGTAACCAACTTTAGCACCAATTTTTATGGATTTGTATAGTCAGGTGTTAATTTATATAAAAAAAAAGGCGCATCGAATAGGAAACAGTAAAACGATGTTGGGCTTTCAGTGATATTTGAACATTTAACGGAACTTACGACCAATCGCAGCCACTGTACTCGTCTCTAAGCATATACATCTACATAAATTCTCTTTTAATTGCATGAATTTGGGTCAGAGTGTAACAGTTGATTGTTAACTTCTATTTACCACAAGTGTGACGCAAGATTCAAATCATCTCTGCGGTTCCCATTAATTGCAATTAAACTGTGGCTACGCCAACAGATGTCAGTTCATGCCAAAGCCTAAATAATAGAAGCGAAATTAAAGCAGCATCAATAATTGAAGACTGTTTCTATTATGGTGATGCACATTGATGATTGCGCAGCTGCAATGACGCACACATACATTTATAATACATTCAGTTGGCAGAGATGAAAGGCGACTCAAAGTCAGATGTTTAATAACAACCACTGGAGATAAATTTTACTCGGGTGCATTTAATTCCAAAACTGTGGCAACGCATTTGACCACCGAAATGTAATGACGACAACTTGCTATATACATATGCATGCCCAGAAAGCGGTTTGCACTGTTCAATGTTGTGCTCACCTGGTGCGCTATCAAATCCCATCAACTGCATGCGTGTGCATGTGTGTGTGCTTTGATAGTGCAAGCATTTGTCGCTTCTATGACTAGGTATTCGACTAATATATGTACGAATGTGTACATGTGTTTACTTATACTGTATCTACATGGTAAGTTATCATGCCCGTTTTTGTTTCGAAAAAAATTAGATAAAAAGTTCCAGGGTCTTACATCATTGTCTATTTTTAGATCTAGGTTTAGTGCTTTGTAAAATAAACCAAATACACATATAAAATTATTGTGAATACAAATGCATCTCTGTGACGTTTGTGCGCGCTTTTTGACTTGATTTCGAATCCTGGAAGCCTCTTTGAAAGCCTAATAAATTTTTAGAGAAACTTTTTTATGTCCGAAATAAACTGAATAGTTTATGATAATGGTTAACTGTACAAGCTTTCAATACTTTGGAGCTTAGCTTAATATGTTACATTACGATATTGTTACAGTCGAACGTTAAAACTAAACTTGTAAAACACAATCTGTTACGTGCCGATAACAACGACATCGACGGATTGAATTACACTAGACTAAATTTGGACACTCCGTTCGCACAGATTTTTCAAAACAATTCTTTTTTTACCCTGAAATCTGATATAGACACTTCTGCACACTTTTACGCAATACATTTCTTCATCCAAGCTTGCATCGTAATCATTTCAAGCCGGAAGTTATACCGTAATTCGTTCGTTAATTGTTTCCCACTCTATGGCACACATGGCTCTTTAACAATATGATGGGTACTCACTTATAAATGCTTTGTGTGGACACATCGCTCCAGAATATCATGCCAGTGCGGAAGACAAAATCCAATGCAGTTGCCGATTTCGTATTATTCACAATCGATGTCATTTCCATGTGGTCCAAAGCGATTTTTCTGATGTCATGACGTCGCGCCAACAATAACGATGCATGTCCCTCGGTCGCTTTGCAACGCGTATGATTGCGTGGATCCCGCATATAGCCCGCCTCGCATTCACATTTGAAGCCGCCAACTTCGTTGATGCAGATTTGTGAGCAAGCGCCCGGATCTTCGCATTCGTTAATGTCTACGCAGGTTTTGTTTGTTTCGGTCAGTTTGTAGCTGCAAGTAGAGAACGAAAATAAGCGAATATGAATATACGTACACATGCATACAAATAAGATAGATGAGTATAACCGTACATAAATATTTATGCACTGAGCAACTGCTGCAGTAGTTTCAAGTGTTTGAATTTCACAGTAAACACTCTTGTAGCATACGAATACAAACGGGGGAATGAATGTGGAGTCATTGCGGTATTGATTACTTACGGTTGGTTGAGGTATCAGTACACACAGTAGTAGCTGCCAGCATGCACTGAACCAAACGCACATACTCACAAATTATAAATGTGTAGAAAATGCAAGGCTCTTAGACTTAGGTGGTCTAACTTCAATCAGCTAAGCGGACAACGTGAGTGCCGCACTTGGCTGCCAAATTCATTTAAACCAACTTGCGGTAACCACACAATATCACACTCACCAAAACAGTTTCATTGATTGCCACATCCATTTCGGATTACAGCAAATACCGTTAGCAATGAGATTGGAAGCGAAAATTAACGTGCTTTAAGTAGAGTGATGTATGCCTACACATCAAGGCTATGTGTGTTTGTGCAAATATAATTATGTATGGGCGAGTATTGATATGCCGGATCTGGGATTTGGGAAATGTTGAATTAAAAACTGGGCTGTGCGTGATTTCCTTCACTATGAGAATTAATAAGGCTGCTAGGGTTGATAATGAGCTGAGTAGGAAAATAGCTTCAATATGTACTCTAGGAAATACAATTTGGCCGCAAATGGGAACATGTAATTCTAGTTTATTCGATTTCGTTACGGTTTTTTCGATGTCAAAGATGCAAGAAAACCATTTGTCATCGACCAAGCCAGGTTGATGGTCAGGAAGTTTTTGCTATGTCTTTGGTGGAATAGGCCGAATTACAATTAGACCGTCAAGAATGAGGAAATCGTCCTAAAACGCTTAGCCCTGACCATAAGGAGGAGAATTGTGTTCCATCAGGGCAACGCCAGGCCGCATACATCGATAGTGACTCGTCAGAAGTTTACGGAGCTTGATTGGGATGTTCTTATGCATCCAACTTAGAACCCGAACATCGACCTTACACTAAAGCGTGTTATTTTCTCTTCTTACTCGAGGAATTTGTAAAGATTTAGGTTAAAACTATATATACTTCTATGTAGGTACAAGTATGAGCCAATCAGAAGAATATTTTAATTCTCGATATTAAACATTGTAGTCTATACAATTCAATTTTAACTTACCCAGAGTTGCATTTACAGCGATAGCCAATCGGTTGGTCAATGCATTTGTGCATGCAACCGCCGTTATTCACCGCACATTCATTCACAGAACATTTGCCCGCCGGTTCATCCTCACCATCCGGGCAGTCCTTTTTGCGATCGCAAACCTTCGACAGTGGAATACATTGCCCGCCGCCGCAATCGAAGTGTGCCGTGGCATTACATTTTGTGATTTTCGAAATGCCTACAAAGAGTTTAGAAATCAATTTCATTTGCATTTAAGAAAGTTAAGCAATTTATTTGTATACATTTACAATTATTTTCAACTTACCACACATCTGCTCATCACTGCGATCCGCACAATCGGCCTGCCCGTTGCACGTTAAATGTCCCGCTATGCAGGAGCGATCGCCACACTGGAACTGATCCGGCCGGCATGTGCTGTTGCGACAATTCTCCTGCAGCTCATCATCGCCATGGGGACAGTCTTTTTCGCCGTCACACAGCCAGCTGTGGTGTAGGCAGGTAATACGATCGCGGCATTGATATTCGTGTGACAGACACGGCGTTATAACATGTGTGGCATTCTTATCGCAGGATTGCTGAAAAATCAACCAAGTTAGTATGAGTACATTATTAAAAAAGTTCGTGATTGCAGTCATCATATTGGATGAAGAAATAAATAAAGTTTGACACATTCATTTCCAGGCTTCTTTTGAATCAAATAAGCTAAATTATGACTAGGGTTGTTAAGTTTTAATAGACACATTGGATGAGGTAAGTTTGAGTAAGAATAGGATAGGTTGAAGTGGAGATCCCAGGACACTACAAAGGACCGTTACAGTTATACCATATGTGATGCTAAGCTGAAATATTAGAGAAAAAAGGAAATCTCCATATTGCTAAAAAAGTTCTTTAGTTGGTTTACACTCAAATTTGTTAGGTAAAATCTATCCATATCTGGCGAAAGTGTAAAAAACACAAATCAACTGTATACGAAATGGTTATAATAATTGACTCCTATTCAATCCTTCATTCTTATTTCAGCAGGTTATTTGAGTTAGAACCTAACCCGAAGAGAACGAGGGTCAGAAAATTAGCCGTTGAGGAACCTGTTTACTCCATTGTTATTAAGCTGTCATCCGAGTAACTTTTTAAGTAATTTTGACAATGTATTTTCATATGACACAGGATATTAACTTAATAATCCGAAAAATAAATAATAATTCGGAAAAAATATGCAAAGTGAAGACATGTAAATTGAGCGAATCCCACCGACATTCATTGTCCTTTGCCTAAAGGCAAATTTTGCTTTATTGTGGCGGAAAATTCCGAATAGGGAAATACGCCAAGAGAAACTTTGCCAAATTTGGCGTGCATACCGTTACTCGTATGCACTCAATTTCCGGCTAAGCGAGTTGCTGGTTTGCAGACGAACCAAAGAGTATAATAGAAATATTTTTCACCATTGCGCACAAATATGAAAATGCAAGTCTCATGAAAGCAACAATAATAGACTGGTCCGTCAAAAGACTTTTAGGAGAAGGCACAAAGTTGTTACGCTCTGAAAAGTAGAAAAATATTTTTTTGAGTATTTCGTATGCTCGAGCGTAACAAACGAGCGAGACGGAAGTACGCACAGAACAAGGACCAGAGAGCGGTAAGTATCCTAAAGGATAACTGAGCCGAAACTTATGCACATTAGCTTATGGCACGCACATATGGCAGGGCCGTGGCACACCACAAAATATTCTAACTCTTGCAAGCAAGCACATGAAACAAAACTAAGATGCAATAGCATTGGAAGTGCGTAACTGACGTATGCACGTGTGTGTGGGACATGAACTTATTTACATGTACATCGTTTCTGTCTGAGCGCTCAAAACTATGCATTGTAAGACAGTAAGTCCCAGTGCACCTAGGTGGAGACGAAGTTGGGATCAAGGGTTTGACTAACAAATTTAATAGTATGCACAACTTTACGACGTATGATGTTATATTATATTATGTAAGAAGCAATAAGACCAAAAAGTTGTTAAATTTTTTTTAATGAATATTTTGCCTTAATATTCTTAAAATATAGGGAACATCGATGAGTGGCAAATTTCTGTAATATCCATTAGCCTATCGTTTAGAGTGCTACTTATATCAGACACCAGCTTAAGACTACTAAACTACTACTCTTGAATCCCAAACACGAACCCATTTTCACTGTTTTCTGGATATATCGATATAAAGTAAACATTAATGAACAATTCGATAATTTTGATGCTGAAGTAAAACTTTTCAGACGGTCAATTGAGCCAGACCGTGCTTTTGCACTCAGTAAAGCTGCTAGCTTCCCAGGAATTCAAACGAGATATGGACTAGTAACGCACACCGTAGCATCTACGTTTCGGGAATGCAATGCAAAGTAGTTGCACTAAAGCCAAAGTCTTTCATAGGTCTAAAGAAAAGGATTGCCAAACACTGCGGGAATTCCATGGAAGAATGAAAAAGTTTCCAGGATTAGTGAATAAGTTACTTTGCGTAGGATGGGTACAAGAGGAGAGTCTTCAGAATAACATAAAGCGGCATAAGCATAAATACCAGCGGATCTTTTTAATAAACCCCGAGCGCGCACAAATCCGAAATCGAAGAAGAAAACAAGGCATCGGAAAAAGTAAGACAGCCAATAGAAAAAGAAACGAAAACTGAAAAATAATAAACAACAACACGCACGCAAGATTTTGTAGCGAAATTAAAAAAGAAAGCACTTTTATTGCCACTAAAGCGCAGGAGTGGAAAATCCGCAGCAGGCAAAGTGTAAAAAACTTTTCCCATTACACCGGGACGCTGCGGCATAACAGAAGAAGAAGACTTCCTCTGCTGCGAGCACATTCAATCATCCCTACTGGTGTCTGTATGTATGTATGTGTGTGTCTATCGAGTTTTGCGCCAGCATAGAATTAACCCATTACCATTGGCAGAGTGCCGACGCAAATTAAGGTGCAGCGATGCCAACAAAATACGCCAATAATCCGCGCTATCAGCACTTTGCAGAGTGAATGCAAGAAAGCATATTAAACGTTCCACCTACAAACACCACGACTAGCTGAGTTCACAGTGCGGCCGCAAGCAACAAAAAGTATACAAGTATGTAGCCAGCAAAACTACTCAAACTGTATATAAAAGCAACAATAACAACACGGTCAGCAGTTGTAACGGCATTAAAAACATGAAACTACTTCAGCTACTGTGAAAATACACCGCACACAGCCACATTCACATACGCACACGGATATTCTTCGCTTAAGGATACGCTGAGCGGCTAAGTTGTCCGTCTGGAGTGGGCTGCTCCGACCCCTGCCGCTCAATTTGCTGTGCTTGTGTACGCTTGATTGCTGGAAAATACGCTGGAGATTAATTACACACAATAAATAAAAGTTTGAGCATGGGCCACAGGGAGCGGCAAAGTTAAGTCAGCTCATTGCAGCCCACGGTGCTTTATTTACAACTTCTCCCTTTAATGCTTAATCCTTTGCGTTGTGTGTTATTTTAAAAGCACAAAATTGCGATTTAGTTGCACTAACATTTTCTGGCTATTACACCCGTGTGCAAATAGTTGCATGAAGTGTTATGATATTGTGAACGGAATCGCTATCTATATCAATAAAAATATGTCAAGATACTGCTATATAATTAAGACAAGAAGACATCGAGAGCATTTCATTACTTTAAGATGCAGATAAAATATAGTTTTAAGTTAAGGTCGTCAGTTTTTGAAGCTAGCTCACATTTAGTGAGACGTTTGCATGATGTCTATACTGTACGAGTACCGAGTTTACCGTGTCATATTGTTATCGATATCCGAACTCCGCGAGAAAAATATCGATTAAATTGTACAATTTTGTTCAAATCAAACATCGTGAAGTATATACCTATACTATGTTTTTTGATGAGGAAATGGCCTCTCCACGATATCGGGATCATCGGATATGCTATAGAATGAAAAAAATATGATTTTTTGAGAAAAATAGACAATAAGTTTTGATAATAACGAAGCTTCACACTTTTTCGGTTTGCATCTTGTTCCATGGATATATTATACTGAGTCCCTGTTCCATGGGAAAATAACTGTCACTTAATGCCAAAATGAAAATATTACGAAATGATCCACTTATTACGTATCGGCAAATATTTATATGTCATTGTGCGCAAAGTACATTGGTATTGTGTAATGTTCGAATACGACCAAACTTACCATAGCCTTCCATGCCTTGCGTGTTTTGTGAGCTTTCTTTCTTTTTTGTTTGCTTTGGTAAAAGTTACATGCTTCCAAAGAGTCAAAGTGCCGAACAATGTTTGTGTACTTGAAAAATAGCAACATCAGCAAAAACAAAAACAACTAGCAATAACGGCATTAGATGTGGCGCTGTACACGATGCACGACCAAGTCATTTGCGGTCTGCGCACAGCACTTTAAAAGAAAAAAGTCATATGAAAGAGTAATTTTGCGATTTTTTGTATTTCGATTTGGCTTTGCTGTTGCTGTTTAATTGGCGAGTTACTAACAAATAAAGAGGGAAGGAATTTCAAATTGGTGGTGGCTTTTTCATTATCTGAATTTATTTGTGTCTGCTTACAAGTTCGTAAACTCGAAAAAATATTGAATTTAAAGGGAGATCAAAAATGTATTATCTTTATAGTATAGATTTGTCTGAGTATTGTCAAAAATTGTATTTAGACTTTAATGCAAAAGTTTTCAGAAATTATTTTCTTTGTTTCTTATAAAGCCAGTTACAGACAAATTACAAAATATGTAAGAATGAAAAATTAAAATTAACATTTTCACCGATTTGGTAGCTCTTTTGTAGTTGGGTAGCGAAATTTTAATCTAAAATTGGAATTGAGTCCGTATAACTCAAAAAAGCCTTAAACAGAGCTATATAAATAGTATATGGCAGAGTGCCGACAAGTTGGAATGTTGTATCAACAAATTCGTAACAGAAAGTACATATGCCGAAATTTTCATACATTTTTGACTCCCTCATCAACTGATAATGTGTGAGTCCCTAACATATGTGTAAGTATAAATTTGTACATATTTTTAAGTTCACATATGTGTGCCTGAAAACTTTTGAAATACTTATACATGTACTTAAGTCTGCGCACAACTGTGGCTACACTTATTGCGTCTTAGTGGCACTTTGAAATAATTTTTATTGAACAGCAGCATACAAGTATATGGGCTCACATACACTTACCTACACAAACAGCAACTAGTCCATATAAAAATGTTTACATGGTTTCCGTCTTTGTTGCCAGCAATTGAGATTGGTTTTTAATGAGCTCATGTATACAATTTTCGTTGGTGCAAACTTTTGCAATTATCGAAAGGAGAAATGTGTAGCAATTGATACATTGATACACGAGCATGGTAGCTACAATTTTTGAACTTATTTTAATTAATAAATTAATTGATCTCATGAAAGCCGCCAATGAGTACAGATGCTTATTTTTAATTATTTGGGAATATTAATAGATATTATACTTCCCTTGATGTGCGACGGCTATTATAATAAAATACCTTCTAAATATGTATAATTCTACACTTTACAGTAAATGTGATATAAACCCACCCTGGAAGCTAAGCAAATCCTAATTTATATATAATTATACAATATATAAATTGCCTTGCACCACCCGGTATGAATATTTTGGTATTTGTCATTAAACCAATGAAATTTGTAATAACTTCCAGAGTTTTTACACGAAATTTTCCTGGCAACCCTTGGCGCATAAGCAGCATTGTAATTATAAATAACAAAGGAAAACTCATGGCAAAACGCACCAGCACGACCACAAAAAGAGGGGAAGCGGGTGAATGAGTAAATTGAAATTGCAACGGCAAAGCATTTTCCACTACATGTTGCTGCCACAGAATTTAATTTAACGAACACGCATTGAGAATGCAAGCGTAGAGCAAAGCTAAACACCGCTGAAGGGGCGATGGGGGGGCGGTGTTGTCTAAAAGCCAACTAGTAGATAGAGCTGGCGAAAACAGGAATGAGCAAAAACAAAACAACTAACAAAAGTTGCAATGGGAACAATGCGAATATCCATGTGTTTGTTGCAAAAACTGGTGGCAGGTGGAAAGCTTATTCAAATTTCTCACCGAACTCGCAACCAAACTGAGAACACCATTTTCACTGAAATTGCACCGGCGGTACACAAGGCGAATGCAGTGGACGATTTCAAGAATTTTTTTCCACATCTGGTGGCAATATTCTTTGGATGCAACCTCGTTGTATCTTTTCCATTTTTTTTTTTAACTTTTTGTTGTTTTTATTGTGATTAAATTCATGATTACCACATTGCTCTTGCCACACAGAAAGCAACTGTAAATAATGGTTGAAAAAGAAGTAATAAACTAACGATAACACACATATGCAGGTACATATTTTGCTTCTGTATAGGTAAGATGCGTCGGTCAATGCTGTGTTGCAAGTGGCAAGGATTATAGCGATCGCGGCGTCAACGACAAATGCTTGTAGCACCGAGGGTGCGCTGGTGAGTGTCTCTGTGGAGTCAAAAACACATTTTTCTGTTCACTTGCACCGCAAACAGTTGTCATGTTTGTTGTCGAACTCGCCTTTATGTTGCGGTTGTTGTTGCGCAAATTGCTGTTCTCGCATTCCGCGTGCACACACTCAGACACATACATATATACGTAATCCATAGTTAATTAAGTTTCACAACATACAGCGATATATAAAATTTGTTTTCGTTTTTGGCCTTTTGCACTCATTTTGTGGCATTTGAAGGAATTTGTAATTTTCTTATATTTCGTTTTTTGTTAAATATTTTAGTTTGTGAGGTTAGCTCGAAAAAAACATGAAAATTTATTTGCATTGCAAGAATTCAGAAAAATAGCGCGATTGTGAGGCATTTGTGTGAATTTTATCAACAAGTTTTCGCTAACAGCATTCTCCTCTCGGCAGTCTAGAGTCGAGCGTATTTTTGTCATCGTTTTGAAATTGCAGTTCTCCCCAATTTGTGGGTCAATATCAAGGCACCGCGATAGAAAGAAAAAGCTCAGAGAGTACCTCATGTATTAAGTGTGTCACAAGTCTTCCGATGATAACAACTAATCAGAAATGTTGCACGTTTTAGCACTGAAAAGATAACAGAGGTTCTGTCACACATCTCTTGGGAATTCACTGAACACAATTTGTTTGATTCTCGGGTATAAAACGCATAAATGAGAGATTTTCACTAAAATTTTAAATTACATAACAATAAGGCAAGATTTGACTCCCCACAGTATAATAAACACATTTTGTCCCATGTAATTCCCGCTATTTTTTTTTAAGTATAAAACTAAGCTTTAGCTTAAGTTGTGCTTAAAATTTGCCTCTTAATACAAATATTTAAATTTTTCCCACACCTTTAATTACGTTCTCTTCACAGTATCATTCTATCAAAATCAAAAAAAAGGGAAGAAAAGTGTAGTTGCAGCACTTACCTGCTCATCGGAGCCATCCACGCAATCCGGTTCACCATCGCACACCCAACGTTTGGCGACACAACCGCCATCGCGACAAGAGAACTCGGTATTTGGATTGCATGTTTTCGGCGGGCAGTCGCGCTCATCGCTGCCATCACCACAGTCGTCGTCCTGGTCGCAAACCCAACGTTTCTGTATACAACGTCCATTGCCGCAGGTGAACTCATCGGAGCGGCAGGTCTCATCTGCAGCAGTGGCAGCAAACACCAGCGAATGTGGAAAATTTCAGTTGGCGCAGCAATGATAGCAACGCAGCAACGGCGGAGTGAAAGAAGAATAGAGTAAAATATGCTATTAGCAAAGTATAATTAATTTTGTTGCGGCGATTATTGTTACAAAGGAGGATTTTTCTAACTCACACCAATGCATGCTATGTCAGTGCGTAGGTTAAGTCCTAAGATAAAATAGCGAAAATGCATAAAACAGAGTGCATGACACGTGTGTATTTGCCTGTGGAGGCAAGTAGCTTGATGAGGATATTAGGATGACACAAAGTGCAGTAATGAGCGGATTTGTGATACTTAGAGGTATTTATTAATTATTAGTAGTGCAACTAGGTGGAAATTAGTAATTGTGGGATAGTTTTTAATAGTTAAAACAAGATTTTATTTAACTTCGTAAGAAAAGGGTATATCATGGATTTAATCATGTTGTTTGAAAGGTAATAAAATTATACTTATATACTGTATTTTTTATAAGATAAATAAATAGGTGTGGGAATAATGTACAAATAATGTTGTTGTTATTGGTTATATGCTTAAGTGAAACTAAGTCACTAAGTCACACAAATTTGAATGATTTTAAGCATTATATATGTTTACAGCCGTAGTTTTTTCTTACCAAACTTGAGTGTGGTGGTAATTTTTAAAGTCAAAAATCTAAGCAGTTGAGATTGACCCAACAGTTGTGTGTGAGCACAACTAACTTCACACTGTTTCTAACTACTTCTTTTCAGTAACCAAAGCAAGCGATATACATAATAATCTTTTGTAAATATAAGTAAAAGTTGTTTGTTGTTGTTATTGTATAATAATTTTATGTTATAGTTACAGAATCACAAATGATTTCTAAATATTTACAGGGCTCTTTCTTTTGTTAGAAAATGTATTTTGTTGAACAACAGTTTTTTTTAGTCTCTTTTACAAATTTTTTAAACATTATACTAATAAAATATAATTTTCTGTTTGAAATTGATGTTGAATCCATTTATTAACTTTTTGCTTTTCTTTTTGTTTTTAAACTTATATACAAAGAACTGCATATAAGTGTTTCAACATTTTACATAAGTTTTTGCATTAATTAACTCACAGATATTAACAGATAGCAAAAACATAAACATAAATAAAATTGGTATTTGAATATTTGTTGATATTTAGTGTAGGTAAAGTTGAGCAAGTGTGCCAAAAAAACATATACAAATTACTAACTTATTATAGAAAACAAAAAAAATCTCATCAAATAAATTACATGTAAAGTTAACGAGAAGAATATAAGGCAGAGAACCATACAAACAACATGAAGTAAAGCTAATATAATGAGAAACCAACACCGGTAAAGAGTCAACAGAATATTTGAAAATACACAGAGAAATAAAAGGTGAATTCTCCGATAAATAAAGAGAAATAGTTACACAAAGTGAACTTTTCAGATACTCTAGAAATTTTTGATAATCGATTGATTTTGAATTATCGCTTACTGCATGAAGCCTCATCGGAACCATCGGAGCAATCTTTGCTCTGATCACACATCCATGCTAATGGAATGCATTCACCCTCGCCGGATTTACATGAATACTCATCGGGTGAACAGGTTTTTGTTTCTGCAATAAAAAAGTATAAACACGCAATTAAAAACATGTATTTCTTATCGTTGAAAAGTGGTTGTTGGAAATTGTTTGAAAATTCTATGCCGACATATCAATTTCATTATATGTATGTACGTGTTGGTTTAAAAGAAAAATATTTGTATATATATTTTAATTGTGTTTTAATTTTAAAATACAATTGTGTCAATATATTGGTATGTATTTTATTGCTAATCTAAAAATGTCAGTGATAATGTTACGATATATTATATGTAGGTATTTGTAATAGTATAAAAATTCAAATAAACCTACGCTTTTTTGTAAAATATCAAAAAAAATTATTTGCTATACAAAAAAATGTCCATTAGCCAATGCATATATAATTAAATTTAAAATATTTCAAGTAGATTGCTTACAAGTGTTTTCATTTCGGTTCTTATTTTTGATATTTTGCAAGTAGCAACATCGAAACCCGCATTCATTCCACTCCGCTTCATCGATCTCAGCATTTGCCAACATTTTTCTCATTCACACTTTTCATTTATATTTTAAGTAGATAGTAATGATCGGCTTTGAGCAATAGTATAAAACAAATACCTCGACATACACATTATCAGCAATGCTCGCAGTTTCGACCAGAACATGCTCAATTTACAATTATCAACCATTTGCGCTTGATTATTTGCATTTGTTGCAATACTTCGTGTATGTGTGTGTGTGTTTACTGAGCAAAGATATCAAATATGCAAACAGAGGGACATCATTACATTTGATTACACGGTATGTACGTACATATTTGTATCCTGCACACTTCAATTCATTCATTGCGAAAAATTCTAAATTCCACGCAATGCCGCATATTTTTGTCTATTGAAATTATTCACAATTATTTTTGTGCTTGTGTGACAACCTTTTTCAGCCTTTTCGTAACCATTGTATATACAAGAATATAATTATTTGTTGAATGGTTGTTGTTATTGTTTTGCTTTAATTGTTTTGATTGAGATGTTATAAGATTCTCTCCAAACCATTGGTAAAACTATATATGTATATAAATTATATTTATAAAATATTTCTATCTGAAATTAGGCCAGACCACAGTTTAAATGCATAAAATACAGCTGGTTTCAATAAATTGCAAGCACTTTAGCTGCATTTAATGGTTGGTTGGGTTTTTGTTCCAAATTGTACGTTTGCATAGCGAGTGCCTTGTTTTTCTCATTAGTTAATTAAGTTGCTTGTCAATTTGACGGCCTGACATGTGGAACTATTTTACGAAGAATGTCGTAATTAACTACGTTTTAACACCGAAATGTGGGCAAGCCGAAGAGAAAAGATATTTTTTGAAATATTTATTCTTGCAACAGTCTACTGTCTTTTGAAGAATTTCCAAAAAAATTTTCATGCAAAAATTTAACGTTGGTACGAAAAATTAGGAAAGAGTTTGTATTAACAGCAAAAGTAAGTATGCTTCCCAGAGTTAACGGAGATTATGAATGAAAAAAAGCTTTCCAATAAAGCCTAAGGTAAGGTTAACGAACGGTAAGAGTAACGAATTAAAAGTTTACACAAGATTAACGTCGCTCATATGTGGATTGTCGCTTGCGCATTTAGTGAATTAGACTTGGAAATTGTTTTTGTGTAGTATTAACTGTGGGGGGTCTAGTAATTTTCTAAACCAAATTGTCTTGATTGCATTTTTATAGCTAATACCTGCATTATATTGCCTCTCTTCTGCTTCACATCAGCGCTTCAGCAATTTAAAGGCTACTTTACTAGCTGATGCAATCAATTTGCAAAGCTAAAAGCCTTTAAAATCGAATTAAAATTAAATCGAAAATATATTGATGATTGAATATGCAAGTACACATATGGGTGTGTGTATGTGTGTGTGTGTGGGTAAGCATCGTTGTTTACTCTGGATGTGTATGGAAAGTTGAGTTCTCTTTAATTGAAATTTATGTTCGCAGATCACAGCATGCAAATTTATATGTGTGTATAGGGTTTGTATGTGTATGTGTGTGTAAATATGTATTTAATAAAATGCTTTTCTGAGTTTTTTCAGGAATATTTGTGTTAAATGGAAGCGTGATAAAAGTAAATTGAACTATTTGTACCTCTGACTATACTAAAATTAAATAGTCATTGATTTGTTGGATTAACTATTTGTGATAAAATTTATCACCAATCTTTTTCAGTTTATTTAAAGTGAAATAAAAAGAATTATTATAATATATTTTACAAAATTTAAATAAAAATATAAATATTTTTCAATCACTGCATGTTATTTTCATCAGTATTGGTACAAAATCTCAGGCGCTGTAAACTTAGTGACGTTATTTTTATACTCTGAACAGGGTGTTTTAACTTTGCCAAGAAGTTTGTACGTATAATACACATAAGGAAACGTCGAAAACCCTCTCAAATGAGTCGATTTAGCCATGTCCATTTGTATTTACATAAACTAGCTCGTCAGTTTTTGAGAGATTGAGCTGAAATTTTGCACACGTCGTTTTCTTTCCGCGAAGCTTACGTTAAAAAGTAACGTTCTATATTTTTTAATGTTTCACAAATTAACCTGCATGTAATCGCAAGCAACATTTATTAAAATTTGAAAAATTATCATATTACATTATTTTACTTATACTTATGTATGCCTAATTTAGCAAGATTACCCCATATAAAAATGTGACTCTGATTTAGTGCAATTTTTCATGTAATCTGCAAGGATGAACTCATTGACAGTAAAAATTGTTAAAGTTTACTGTAAACAACAACAAGTAAGTCAGTTTTAACAAGATTAGTGAGCTGATTGATTGGATTGGCAATTAAATTTTGGTTTGAACATGTTTTTACGCAAATGAAGAGAGCTTCTCTTGGGGAAATTTTTTTTATTTATAAGGCGCTAAAAGCTTCAGAGAGGAAAAAACTAAACTCAACATCGCGATAAGTTTCTGGCCGACAATTAAGCAGTCGTAATAGTAGGATTTCACTTGTTAAATTAGCAAAAATTGTGAAAAATGTACATGTTTGGTGTAACTATATACGAGATAAAAGGTTGTAGGAAGAAAAGAATGTGTTCCAATATTTTTTAATAAAAGATGTATATTTTATATTTCAACATATTATGAGAAAATATAATATTTTTTGAATAGAATTCATGTAGTCACAGTGATAATGAAATTGTAGCATCAATAGAGATTTAAATTTATTGAACAAAAGTAGCGGCGAAAAAGTAGGTGTTAGTAGTAGTTTTTAATATCAAATCTGTAACACAGTGAAGGAAAAATAAAACTTACAATGTTAATTAATTCCGTTTGTATGTATCTTTTTAATTAATGCTTTATTTTTTTAATACTATGCGTGAATAAGGGTGTTGTAAAAGGAAAAAAGAAAAAGTTTTATTTCAAAAGTCTACAGAACATAATACACAGCACAAATTGGCAAGTCACCAATCTCTGTAGTGGGCTTTGAATAATTAAATTAATTTTCCAAATGACTACATTAAGCAAATTAACTTTTGCCGTAATTTTCGGTTAATATTCAATAGACGCTGCCATATTTGAAAGGCAATTTTCAATATAACATACATACATACATACCCACGCTGCTTTTATGTGAAGCGTCCCACACATACACCTAAAAGCTCTGTGCTTTCATAACAGTAAGTCAATACAATTTCTATACAACAGAGCGAAGATGAAAGTAAAACACCGAAAGCATTTTGAATTTCCATCCACAGTACCAGCCACAACAAAAAACAATTTCAAAAAAATAAACCAAGTCGACCAACAGCTAAACACGACGGCACAACGATGTCTGCTTAGTTCGTCTATGTGCCAGTTGTCGCATACAATGTCATAAACACTGTCTGCAATGAATGATTGTGTTGGATGTTGGCTACCTGCCATAAGGACGTGTTGTTGCTACCCTGCTTTCCAGCACACGCTGTTGGCCTCATTCTCACTGCAGCTAAGGTTAATGCTCGTCGCTGACTTTGAAAGCGATGAGAATGTGGTTGTGTACATGTTTGGGTTAGAATTTACGGCGTCGAGCAATTATACAGAGCTGCCTCTCTCGCAGTCGCTTATGTCAGACAAAATGCGATGAAGATGCGACAAGGCGGAAAGAAAAGTTTTAAATTATGAAGTTATCGACTGTTGATAATCAGTGTTTACCCCAGTCGTCTAAGGGGTGTGCATATAATACGAAGAGCAGCAATCGCATTGGCTGGTGAGTCTTTTTTATGAAATGATGGCTAATTAAATGATATTTATTTAAAACTATTTATTTCTTAAATATTATAGTTTATTTCAGTCGAAATGAACTGTTTAACTGAATTTGATGTATGAGTTACATAATAAAGTTCTCGATTTTGCAGTTTCAACAAGACTTTTTTAGACAAATTCAAATAAAGCAAAAGTAACAACATTTTTGAACCTTTCATCCTCAAGCCTGTTCAAGTTCAAGCAGAAATTTTCAATACAAGAATATTTCCACAGGCCTGTATTTGTAACTACGTAAAGTTTTTTATGTAATATAAACATTGAAAGATATTTAGATAAATATTTTTAAAAGGACGAATCTGGAGCTTTTTGTTTGGGTTTTATATTCTTAGTCGCTCTTCTTCATTAATATATTTTAATTTCAGTTTATATTGCCTCAAAAAAATATTTAGTGTGGAAAAGTTTTTCGAGAGAAATCTTTAAATATGCACTTCAACTTACACACCTAAAGCTATATGCGAATATTCCGACTAAGACTTCCATACACATACATATATGTATATGCGCACTTATAGGTGCGCCTTTTCGCACAAGCAATCACTCAATGTGAAGTAGATCTTCATGTGCCACTAACAAGTCCTTCAAATTTTACGATAAAACAATGAGAAACGACCTCAAGTGCAGGCAAGTAAAAAAGCCTCACAAGACGTGCTGAAGCACTGCAGCTAAATACAGACATACACCCATACCACTATTTGTTTGCCGTGTTTCTCCCAAAATAGAAGCGTTAATAACAACCATACACCTAAGTGTACCTGTATTCTTTATGTGCAATATTTCATGCGTTTCCATCAGCTACAAAATCTCAACTACCCTCTCGCCATCCACCGCCGCGCTGTGTTTACCAATGAACAGCAAAAGCGTGCGAACTGCGATAAAATACACAGAAATTATTATGCAAAGATATAATAAAAGTAAGCCGCACATACTTTGGTTCAAAATTTTAAGGAAGGCAAGGCAGAGCCATTGTAACAATGGTAAGCTTTTACGCTGCATAGCGGCATATAAATACAAGAATAACAAGTAAGGAAGGGCTAAGTTCGGATGTAACCGAACATTTTATACTCTCGCAAAGTCAAATGGTATACTCGTTTGAGATTTCTTTGTGGATTGACTGATATTTTCGGTAGAAGGTCAACTATAGGCACTGGGGTCCACATATTTAGTACTTAGGGGCTTGAACAGTTTTGGTTCGATTTAGACAATTTTTGGTCACAAGGTGGCATACTTTAAACGTATTATTCACGCAAAGTTTTACCCCGATATAATCATTGTTGCTTGATATGCATAGTGGAATGTGAAAGAATCAGATGGAATTGAAAATGGTGTTTCATGGGAAGTAGGCGTGGTTGTAGTCTGATTTCGCCCATTTTCGCACTATGACATAGAAACATGAAAAGAACGTTACGCACCGAATTTGGTTGAAATCGGTTAAGCAGATCTCAAGATATGGGTTTTCACCTAAAAGTGGGCTGTGCCACGCCCACTGTCTAATTTTGAACGCGGTTCCTATAAAGTCATCTTATACCATCTCAGAGATAAAATTTAATGTCTCTGGCGTGTTTAGTGCTTGATTTATCGCGCTTTTAGTAGTTTTTAACAGTACCGTTATATGGGGAGTGGGCGGAGTTGCCACCCGATTTCACCCATTTTCACACTGTAGGTAGAGGTTCTAAAAACATTTGCTTCCAGTGAATTTTGTTATTATTGCATTAGCGGTTTGGGAGATATGCACATTAAACCTATTAGGGGCGTGACCACGCCCACTTTAAAAAATTTTTTATCTGCAGATCCCCCTTCCTATTGTGATCCTGTATACCAAATAAGAGTCTTGTATCTTGTTGTGGAGCTTAGTTATGGCAATTTATTTGTTTTTGAATAATAGCGTCTTGTGGGCGTGGCAGTGGTCCGATTACGCCCATCTGCAATACCAACCGTCTCACGGTACCATGAAACATGTCTACCAAGTTTCATAAAGATATCTCAATTTTTACTCAAGTTAGAGCTTGCACGGACGGACGGACAGACGGACGGACGGACAGACAGTCACCCGGATTTCAACTCGTCTCTTCATCCTGATCATTTATATATATATAACCCTATATCTAACTCGATTAATTTTAGGTGATACAAACAACCGTTAGGTGAACAAAACTATTATACTCTGTAGCAACAGGTTGCGAGAGTATAAAAAATAAAAGAACAAATGGATCGAAATGAAAAGCGGAAAGTTAAAAAAATCATCAAGCATTAAACAAAAGCAACAAAAGTTCAAAAGACTTGGAATCATTCGTGGGCATCAATAAAAAGAAGAAAGGCAAATAACAACGCAGACACGTTTCTGTGGCAGACGCGAGAGGAGCGTTGCGTTGAAGCTGGCCTTTGCACAATTTATGGGGATGCAGCGGTGGTGCGCTTTGAGTGTGTGCGGCGTTGCAAGTTGTGGTCAAAGAATTCCAAGGCGAACGATAGCCATTTAAATTTTAAAAGTATTAGCAGGGAAAGCCAGTCGGTTTACCTTCCATAAAGGCGCATTTGATATAACTTGGTGGAGCTTCCTGAATATAAGTGTATTTATAAACGTATGTACGTGAGAAATTGTGGTGGATATGCCTGAAAAACACTAATGAATGTAAACGAGGTAGCATATTTTGTGACCTTTGTATATTAAATTTGGTAAACAAGTAAATATTAGTTGACGTAATTTTAGCAAAAGTTATTAGAAAATGTTTTCAAATATTCCAAGGAAAATGTGGGAAACAAACAATATTAAAATCACTTGAAATCAGACTTAAGGCACCCATACAAATGAGCCAGCTGCATCCATATCTTGTTGAGCATAATCACTTGAGTTAGTTGAAGATTGTGTTTGCCGCAGCACTATGTAGTCAAGGTAAGTGATGAGCAAATGATGAGGGTGGTACATGTTATTACTGTGGCCTTTGGCGAGGGAAACAATAAAACCAAAAGCAGAATTCAATAAAAAAAAAGTGAAAGCTCAGCTAACGAGAGAAAGTATACGAAAGTTCTCAGAATGCATATTATGAGGAATGAACGTAGTAAATTTATTTAAAGCATTTCGATGATGAATAAGCGACTTTGTAAGTGTCGTGCACTAATATTATAACGGTTTTAGCGATTTCGTTCCATTTTTTCTTTTATGTTTTGTGGAATTTCTTAACAAAGATTTGGAAGCGGGTTTTTGTATCACCTTTCTTTTTCCCCTCTCTTTCTTGTATATATATATAATATAGGAAGCTTTTAGTAAAAACAAGTAAGGAAGGGTTAAGGTCGGGTGTAACCGAATATTTCATACTATTGCAACTTGCAAAGATCAAAGCCGGGGAAATACCCTCATAATTTTTAAGAAAGCTTGTCCACTTAATTTCATGAAAATATCACAAATCTGATCTGGCCCGATTGCACTAACATTTGACATTGCTTAGGTATAATCAAAAATATATTTTCAAGCAATTTTATAAATACCATGTACACTTATACACTGACCGAGATATTTAGCATAGGGCTTATTAGCATAACAAAAATCATTATATGTACTATATGGAGGTTTGGGTTATTCGTAGTCCAATATCACATATTTTCGGCATTAAAATATAGTACATCCAAAATTATACGTTCAGTTAATTTTATTAAGATATCTTACATATTGACCAATATATATGGTATAAAACCCACCGTAAGCTTGTATATCTTATTTATATCAGGCATATGGGAGATAGATATAGTATTGACCCGATTTTATCTATTAGGTACTACATATTATTAACAGAAAAAGATATTCTCTGAGTTTCATTAAGGTACCTAACATACTGTCACCAATATATGAGGAGAAGAGTCACCTAGATGTTTGAAAATCCTGATATTAGATATAAGGGGTCTAGAACAAGTTTTCACGCGATTTTACCCTTTTTAGGCATACAGATACACTGTTATTAGAAAAATACGCTTACTGAATTTTAATAAGATAACTAAAAGTTTTATGCGGAATAAAGTCAGCCGGAAGTTTGAAAACTTTTCTATTAGGTATATGGTTACTAAAAGAATTAAGTTTTGTCCCAATACATTCATTCGTGCTTAAGTTGTGTAATGGAACGTGAAAGAATCAGATGGAGTTTAAAACTGTGTTATGTACGAAGTAGGCATGGTTGTAAAATATCAGAACAATGCTACCAGCCGAATTTGATTAAAATCGGTCTATCAGGTTCCGATATATGTTATTTCATCTAAACTTGCCGGTGTCACGGCCATCGTCAAATTTTACAGAGGGTCCTATAAAACCCTTTCGGGTGTCAAATTTTATGTTTCTGACGCAATCTCTTCTTCAATTCTTTTATCATCCGATTTCATTCATTTCTACAGTGTCGGTGTATATGTATATATATATATATATACGGATATCTAACACGATTGTTTTTAGGTGATACAAGCAACAGTTGCAAGAGTATAAAAATGTTCTCTTAGATGGTTTCCTATTTTTCTGCTACTCCATTCTAATGCCAAATATAAAGTTTCCTAGCACAACGAAAGTATCTATTAAAAGTGCATCTGTTAGTAAATTAGCAGTAAGTAGCTAAAAAGTTTTCAAATTGAAAGTATACACGGCTGTAAAGTGAATTCGAAACTGGCCTGGAAGAAAGTTTAACAGGCTGTTAAATTTTGCATTATATTATTGTTGAAAAGGATTTAAAAATGGACAAGTTTTCACCAAGAAAAGGAATTGAGTGGACTAAAAATATGGAAGGATTACACCATAAGTAGCTATATGCTATAGTAGTCCGATATCGCCGGTTCCGACAAATGAACAGCTTCTTCTTCAGCAAAGGGACGTGTGCGGGTTGACAGACAGACAGAAAGACATATACGTATTTATTGAGTGAGAGGGAATGTAAATGAAAATTAGGGTCAGTCAATGTATACCATTTACAACTTGTACTTAGTGAAGAAAAATTTGACTGAAAATTATTTTGGGTGACAAATTATCGAATAATTTATACGAATGATTATAATATCATATCGACTGAAAATCAAGTGCATCGAGTATATTACCGACTTTGTATGATAATTACCAAAACTTCGAGAGTATAAATATACAAAACACATACAAAAACACAATTAAAGTTTTTTTACCGCTCTATTGGTATTTGTTTCTAGGCCGTAATGTTGTAGCAGTGCAGAAAATGCAACCGTTTACTTACAACATTAAGCAATAAACACAGCACCTCCGTATTATACTAGAGAACTCACTTGGCAATACATAAGCACATAGACACATATAAGCTTAAGCACACACATCTACATATTTACACATATATGTAAAGAAATAAAGTCAAATAGCACCACATAATGGCATAACTACCATTCTTAAGTCTGTTTGTAGTCATGAAATGTTTATAGTTTTGAGGTTGTCCTTTTTCTCTTTATTCTCCTTTAGATAACATGGCTGGTACATACTTTGCAGCAAATATTCATGGTCAAAACAGTGTCCTAGGAAATGATGTATAAATACCTGACACATACTCACTTATACGTATATATATGTATAGATGTGTGTGTGTGTGTGCTGTAATGTTTTTGCACATTCCGGTATGTCGCACCAGGCATGTCATGTGTGTTGGTATGAATGTGCATGTGTAAGTGAAAATGAAAGTAATGCGGTTGGTGTCTTAATTATTGTGTACAATATTAGAGCAAATGGAAAGGCAAAGGAATTCACTGTAATTGGGTACCTGAAATAACTCATACGCCATGGTGTTCCAGTACCACTATCTATGCATGAACTCTTACATTTATATGACGTGACTGGCGCATTCATTTTATTAATACTTTGTGAATAAAATAAATTAAGTAGAATACTTGTAGTTTTAATACAAACTTCGAGAGAAAACGCGTTGGGGTATACAGTTTTATAAACACCTTTTTGGAGAGTATACTTCGGTTGAGTTGCCTTTGAAAGAGTTATCTTTAAATAAAATATGTATATGAAAAACAGGTGATTTGGTTGACAAGTCTTTCTTTTACGAAGATCTTGCGAAATTATATTTTTATATTTTCCACGAAATTACATATGATACGATTAATACATAGTTAGAATCCAAATATTTTGTGGGCATATTAAATCATATATGACATAATTACAACGCATACGCTACCTTCGATATCAGTTTTAGACGGCCTTAAAATTAAGTGTTTTCTAAGAATATTCCTCCGCGTATGTCTGCCATGAACAAGTTTTTCAGCAAATACAACAACCATTTGAAGGTGTCTTAAGTCTCGAATCTAATCTAATCTTTCTCGCATAACATTCACGCGTACCGCAAATGGGAGGAGATGCTCGTCTTGCATTTAGCAAAGATATTTCATGGTCATGTACATTTACCTAGTTTATGTATGTGTGAAAATTTTAAATTATTGCCACTACGTGTGTGCTCAAATGGCATGCATTAGAGTGCGTTAATGAGAGTAATAAATTTGCGTAGAGCATATACATATATTCTAAAAAATGCCTAAGGTGAGAACGTGAAAATGAGAAAACAAGGGCATTTGGTTAATAAACCAAAAATTATGATGTGATTACACCATAAGTAGAATGGATAGAACTGAAAGTTTGAGCACACTTATTTTCAACGTAAAACCTCAAGTATTGAATGAGATAGCCTAAAAACCAGAAGCGTTTTTGGTATTTGCGGAAGTTTGGGTTGGGATTGTAATATAAAATGCGTGATACAGTGTCAAAAAAATTCGTGGGGAAAATATTTAAGTTTTAGTTATTATAAAACATTTATGTTGCTTTATAACTGTTATTATTTACTTTGAAAATACTAAAACATGTGTTTGCTTTAGCGTTTTCCTTTTATAGTCACAAAAAAAATGTAAGCTTCTTGAATACAATAAGTAATCTGTAGGTTTCATGGCAATCTGGCGAATAGGTTTTGCTTTGCAATTCATTCTCGTGATTCGACTACTTTTTAAGCATAAATATTTTGAAAAGCTTTTTATTAATTGTGTCAAAGCTTTATTGCTGTGTTTCCGCCATTTACTTTAGTTTATTAAAATTCGATATTTAACGGCTTCAGTGTATTTTATTTGGATTAAATAGAAAATATTTGTAAAGTTGATACTGAAAATTCATAACTGACTGATGAATATTGAATTCTCTCAAATCTTATTACTTTATTTGTTGCAGCCACTCAAATATTTATTGTTTGAAATTTTGGGAAAATGAATGGAAATTCGCGGAAAAGAAAAAGTGCAAAAGTAAGATTAATCACGTGTGAATGTATCAAGGGCGATTCCGATTGATTTAACGGAATGCTTGTCATTTAAACTTGTTAATGTTGATAGATTAAAGTATTAGTAATATAACATAAAATAATTTTTCCAATAGATATATGTATATGTGTTATATGCTTTTCTGACAGTTTTGTGATTAGTTGATTCGGTTTTGTTTGAGCGCGAGTCAAAGATGGACACTAGCAAAGAGAAAATAGCTATATTTTACAGTTTTTCATCGATAAAGGCAAAAACGCAAGCCAGGCGGCTGAAAATATGAATAGCGTTTATAGTCCTGATGTTGTAACAGCCAAACGTGCGCAATTTTGGTTTCGTCGATTCCGTTCCGGTTATTTCGATGTCAAAGATGCACCACTCCAGGACCTAAAGATTGCACAAAAAACCGTTTGGAACCATTTGAATAAGGCTGGATACAAAAAGTAATAATTAAAGCATTCAATTTAATGAAAAAACCAGTTGCTAGAGTATAATAATAGATTTCTATTTACTGAACTTAAAGTCCAACTTAGTGAGGGGCGCTAATGTGAAAATCTTAATCGAAAATATATCCTTTTCTGACTCGCTTGGATTTAAACTTTTACAATTATCTTTAATAATCACAACTGAATGTCTTTAAAATTTCGAAATGTTTTTTTTTTATTTCATCATATTGAGTAAGTAAACAAATGTAGACGATACAACCATATTCATCTTATCACATCGTAACTTAAGTTGAATGGTTACCCACGTGGCACATCAGTTCTTTCGCCATACCCATATGTACCAATTGTATAGTTCTAAATATGTATGAGCTTTAAGTTATTATAGAGATTTTCAAACCCACGTTAATCAACAGTTGCCAAAAAAAAAATATGAAAAGTTAAATTGTAGAAATTCATTAAAAAGGTTCTCTGCAAATTGATATATAATATTTAACCATATTCACTTAAATGTTTGTTAAATTCCTATGGACGAAAATGTGCTCATCCCAAGAATACTACTACTGCATTTAAGCAGCCTACTCTCGGAGATAACGGAATTTTTTTTGTTTATGAAAATCCTGCCTATCCTGTCGTAGAAGAGCGCACGTGTTTGTGTTTGTTATTTATTAGCGAACTATTTTTATTTTTATGCGTTAAAAAATCGGCATTTTCTATTTCCGGCTGGAGCAGCAAGTGTGCTGATTTTATTTCCTGGTTTACACATTTTTAGTTTGCAACACTAACAACTAACTCTATAAATATAAGGAAAAAAAAATATTTTTATTTATAAAATTTTTTGTAATTTAGTATTTGCAGTGTAATAAAATGAAAATATGCCTTAAATGTTTCGAAAGTAAATAAATTTTTACTCATCTCTTGCTGCATCTGCATTTCGCTTGCATTTGCATTGTGCTACACACTTTATTTGTTTGCCTACAAACATAAACATGCACTGCCTTACATACGATCTGTTATATGTATATGCACATAACTGTATGGCGTTTTCAATTTAGTGCCACCGTTCGTTTGAGTATTTTGTCGGTCGGCTTGTGATGTATTGGCATCTAAAATTAAAATCTCCATCCGAGATGGGTTGCACAAGCGATGCATGTGTAAGGGAGAGGATTTCGAGCGGGAAAGGGGCTGCGATGTTTAAACTGTATGTATGTAACATGTAATATTTTTTTCTTCAATAGTCATTTATTTTTTTTAAAATTTTTGTTTTTTCTTGATAATACTTTTTGCAAGCTTTTAGCACTTTTGCATTTGCATATTAATGTTGACCATTGCCATTTGTAAAAATATGTTTGCATTTAGCTGCCGACACGAATTTGAATATTTCAAATCAATCAATAACAGTGAAAGAAAACCGCCGATTCTCGCATCTGAAAATAGAATTCTGTTTCGAGATCAGAAGCAGTGATTTCACTATTGGAATCAAACATTTTGATTTATCTGTTAGTTTTCCCAGTAGTGTTTATCTAGTACTCACTGATTTGTTTATGTATTCGTGTACGTGTGGTTGTGAACAAATGCAAATATGCCTGCTGAGTATGCAAATATGATCATATTTAGGCTGATAAAGCATTTGTTTTATAAGCGGCGGTCAAATTATCTTTCAGACAACATAATGTTGACAACTGTGCCCATAAATGAATTTACCCGCAAGAATTGAAACCATTTATTGGCAATTATTTTGTTTTTGTGCATTTTTGGTTATTTACAATATTTACAATATTTGTCGACAGAAAATAGTATTACAGCTAAAAATGTTAACGCAAAAGATCAAAAAATCTCATATATATAAATTGGGGAAGGTAAAATAACTTATATACAGTTTTAACTGAAAATAAAGAGCGTAACGGATGAAATTTCGGCGGGCGTTAGGAAAAAAAAACAACTTGGGAAATAACGAACACTCTAATATACACACACTGGCATCCGCAGCTATAGTTTTTGTTTTATAAGTTCTTTTACAAGTATATATACAAAATTGTGTGGCAGCAACGCTTAGAATGCCTTGTGGGTAAAAGGGTAGGAATGAAGGAAAAATACATAATATGAAATATTTATTTAATGCCTGTGCACTATATGTTTACCGGTAAAATATTCAGATGACCCAAACGAATATTTAAATGAGCCAGCAAAAGCGGATTAAACCTAAAACACAATTTAACTGTCATTTAAAAGTCTCAACCAAAAAAAAAGTAAATAAATAAATAGCTTCATTGTTTGTGAGCAACAAAAAAGAGAGTCTAAGCTAAATTTGTAATTTATTTATGGCGCATGTTTGTTTTGGCCGCAGCATTGCCGTGCTGTCAATTGTTTTAATATGGATATTTGCATTAGTAAATATAAATGAGAAAAAGACATATAAAGACAAGAAAAAACGTTAACTTCGGTTATACCGAAGCTATAATACCCTTCACAAATACAACAGATTCCTTACAAGAACATAATTGTCATCGGTCAGTTTGTATGGCAGCTATATACTATAGTAGTCCGATAATGGTCGTTCCGGTAAAGAAGTAGCTTCTTAGTGAGAAATGGACGTGCGCAAAATTTCAGATCGATATCTCAAAAACTGAGAGATTAGCTAGCGTATCGTTAAATCGACTCAGCTCATCATTTATGAATATATTTTATAGGGTCTCCGACGTTTCAGGATTTAAAAAAGTTTGCCTTTCGCACAAATTATTATTATTTTTTAACTTTTTGGTTTTTTTTAATACCTGATGATTAACAAAATAAGTTTTGCACCGCACACACATACACGTCAAAATGATCCGGATACCAATATAATAATTGAAAAAGTATATTTTTAGTATTTTAAGAGTTACAAATTCTATAACTTTGCCTTAAATAATAAAAAAAGTTCTAAATGCTGGCTTATTATCTTTTGCATAAACTTTGATGGACGATGTGGCTATGCAAGAGATTATTGCCATCGATTATGGGTATATGTTCAAAACCCCCAAGGACACTTAATTAATATTGCAGTGAAAGAGCTACAAGTTGTCAGAGAGTTGTTTAGGTAGCCAGTTTCATATTTTGTAAAATATTTTTTTCGACTCTTAGCCAATATTATATTGATTTTCTGCAACTAATTGAATAGAATTTGTATATCATTAACATAAAAATTGATCTATAAAAGCGAGCTTTTAGTAATAATCTTCACATAGCTACCAAAAGAGCTTATAAATAAGCTTGAGTCAACGCAAGCATGTCATTTAATTCTCTATTCAGTTGCTAGAGATCTTGACCGCGATGATCCTTAGTTTCTTCAGAAAATTTTTTTTGCTAACTAAATTGTTTTATTATACACTTCCATAGTGCAGGTAGTTAAGTTTGGAAAATAAAAACGTAAAACCAATTACATTCTGTCTATCAAAATTATATGCATTGAAGGATTTTAAAAATGAGGTTGAAATTCCACAAAACAAAATTATTAATTCCATATTGAAAACTCTGAAAGCTGCAATACTATTGCTGCTAATACAAACGTTGTTACTGTCTGTCAAAAGCATGAGTGTGAATATAACAGCTTTGAAACAAATATGATAGCACAATTTACGTCGGGCAAATGTAGCAGAAACATAAATATTGTTGTAGTTATATTTGCATATTAATAACATGGCCGATTTACACAATTTTAATAAGCAGCGTTATCAGGCAAACGCATTTACATTAATTAACTGCAGGGCAACCGACTCATCATCTAATATTTGTGAAATTCTATGAGCATGATTGAGTGTCGAGTGCATACACTGGCTAATATTTGATTTAACAGAGCTCTGCAAGCTTCCATGAATGGCGGTCACAGAAACATATGCATGTTGTCACTTGCTGCCTTAGATTGTAGAAATAAATACCAATTGAAACAAAAGTTCAAATGTCAACGCTGTGTGATATGTTGCAAACTTTTCTATTAATTACGTATACACCATATAGTGTTGGCAGCTAGACACACACGAGCGCTTAAGTGTGAAGCATATTTGCAGGCGCAAGTACCTTTGACATACATATGGCCTATATAAGCCACTTGACGCAGATATTAAAAGTCAACTTACAACACGTATATTCGCATAACCATTATCTTGCAGTTACATATGTATACCTACATACATAGATATATTAAATATTATATATAAATATTTGTATATTTATGTCTAAATGAATGCCTATAAATTATTGAAAAGTTTACTTTGTTGGTAGTAATTGTAATAATGGTCGCAGCTCATGTCAAAAGCGTGTGTTTGCTTTTAGCACCAACATTATTGCAAGAAGCTCTGAAGTTTGAATTAACATTTTCCAAAGGAGCTTTAATGTGTCAGTTGTTATTTGAATAAAAGTAAATTACATTTCAAAATGTAATTAATTACTCAATTTGTAAATAAAGCGAGAAGTTTCTTTTGTTAAACTTCTCAGATTATGATTTTGGCTCAATTAATTCTCCACAAGAGAGACTACAGGAATACGTTATTTCTATAGCTTTTTTTAAACTTTTCCCCACCCAGCCTCACATTATAACCATTAACACTAAGGGTCTTTCGCTCATACTGGTGATACAAATATAATTACTAAGAATTTTGGTTATTTTTGGGGGGGGTGATGTTAGAACCCTACTTCCGTTTCTTGACAATAAATATTTCCTTACGAAATATGCTTTGTGTTGCTTGATTTTACTATAAAATCAGAATCTTCTATTAGGGATAATATCAAATCGCGTATCGTAAGTAGAAGAAGAGGCGCCGCTATTTCATATACAGTAACTGTGAAAAATTTCATAGTCAATACACTGAGTAAGGCAGAAAATCGCATTTTTTGCTTACTACAGCTAAAATGGAAGCGTTGAAATTCACAACATAAACAGCAACAATATCAATACAAAGTGCCGTTTGTACACTCCAGCTTATATGCTCTTGTTACGCGACAGCTCAAATGCTAACATTGACACTGAAATATACGCCACGTTTAAGCTGAAAAGTACCTAACGTTAAAAAATAATAAACGCAAAGCAAAAAGATCAGCAAAAAAAATATATGTTTTATAAATAAAATAAACAGCGAAGTGTTGGTGAAGCCGGGGCAACTATAAAAGCCTGGTAGCAGCGTCTCATATTACGTTGGAAACATCGAGTAAGCCAATTGCTAGCAAAAACCACGATGAGTAGTTGCGTTGAAAAGCCGCACACATGGCCACACATATATACTTGTATGTGGGACCCACGCATCGCACTTGGGGCCATGCCAGGCGCCACAGTTGACGGTGTGTGTTTTCGTTTATATTTTGTGTGCGAACATGATAAGTTTACAGGAAATACAAGCAAACAAACTGCCACCTATTTACGGATATTCCAACGCATGTCTGGGGGTGTAGACAAAAAAGCGTCAACAAATAAGTAAATGGCGTGCCGTTCAAGTAATGTTGTTGTGATTGTGTTTAGCAGAGATTTTTTCAACACTATACGAATAAAGTCCATGAACATAAAGTCTAACAAGACGACGCATCTACCATACAAAATACACAAGTACATACACAAACAAACGCGTATATATATTTATGGGATGCAATCTAATTATGTCTTTGTTGGAAGTAGCGCACATATGAGCGTGCTCAGATTTAATTAGCAGTGAGCAGTTTGTTGGTGCGCGAAATACTAAACCGCCACCAACGAACACGGCATGTGCGAAGTCTTGAGCGCGAACAAAACGTTAACGCTTTAAGACAGAAAAAGGAAAAGCATGCAAACATATATATTATCCATCATAGAAATTTCTAAGTAACCACACATACAAAAGTGCAAACATCACTCATAGGCAGCGGTGCGCAGAATGTAAACGCTGCAAAAGGGAATGCTGTTTGAAACTTGCTGAGACTGACAAAATGCTCAGCTGGTGCTTATTGTTGAAAGAGCAGAGTTAACCTTGAAATTAAATGGGCGCACGTCTAGACATTATTAAAAAGTCACACAACTTACACAAACACACTTTTCATATATGTAACATACCCCGTACTGAAGGATGCATAAACACACATACACAAGTAAAATGTAATCATTTGACGCCTACAATGGGCAATAAGCAGGCGATTGCGATTAGAATTGTAGGAAACCCGCAATATGAACGAAAGCGAAATGTTTATGGGGCGGAATTTATGTGAAGATTAGGCTTATCCCGCAAGGCAATAAAAATTCCATGCGCAGACGAAGTCAACTATAATTATGGATACAGTTGAAGTGTTGAAAATTTGTAAAAAAAAAAAAACACGAAAATGAAAAAAGGCGATTAGCAATTTAACATTTTAGAAGCTTTGTAACGGCGATGCTTTTGCGGTCTTCCTCCTTTAGTGCTTACATGTAATGAGTATCAAAGTGGATGGCTGCTTAGGATATTTCTTTCCTTACCTCGGTTGCATTGTAGTTGACTCACTAAAATTTAGTCTTTTAATTTATTTTGGTGCCCCTTTTGGTGACCTCGCATGCAACTGTGTTCTACCTTGTTAATACATGATCCACAGCTTCTAAAAAAGTTTTTGTTTCTTGTGTGTGGAAGAAACATCATCATTACCATTCTAGGCTCTTTAGCCTTAAACTCAATGCTAAATCTCTTTTAAGAGTACAAATAATTTCCACTGAGTTTTGGAAGAGTCTTCAAGGCCATGAATTTTTGCAGATATATAAAGAAATAGGAGATCTATTTTCCAATATGAGTGCTGGAAAATCGAAAAGTCTAAGAGGGCTTGCATTAAACTATTACTTTCGCTACAACGGTGGAGAATTATTATGTGAAGTACAATAATTTATGTGTCTTTCATTCTTAAATAGCAATATTTATGTCTATACAATTTACTAGGTATAATAGTGAATATTCCTGTCACTAAAATTATTATTAAATCAAATATTTACAAATATACAGAAAATGTTCCCACAAAATTCCTGAAAATAACTGTGCGATCAAGTGCACCTTTGCCAAACAACATGTGCGGCCACCTTAATTAAAATTACAAACGAAAAAAATTGCTAGCATTCGGGAAACTAAGGGCGAATGACAATATATAATTACAGCGAAAATTTAATAAAATAATTTGAAATAAATGCTATTTGCGGGAAAAGTGTATTTTTGTGAAAATTTTATTTTGTAAAAATTTCCACGTTTATTAATGCAGTAGTAGTAACAAAAAAAATGAAGAAGTGAAAAGGACACGGCGTATGAGTAATTTGGTAGCGGATATATCGCCTACTAATATGCAAATCAAAGTAACATCAATATATTCGAAATTCAGTTTTTTATTGATTACTATGTATTATATCATATTATATATAGGAATACAATTTTAAGCTTCAGCTACCGGATGAGTCCAAATTCTAACCAATAATCCAATTTTGTTTCAGTATGAGTAGCTTGTACTTGATATCGTTTATTCCTTCTCCAGTAAACTTGTTAAAACTGATGTTAAGTTATTTTGCATTTTAAGTGACGATATGTACATATATATAGTATAATTTAAAACACACAAATTCTGCGTTAAAAATGCTTGAAAGCCGCCGTTACTTTTTTATCAAATTAATTAAAAATTAGTTAGGAAAAGTTGTAAAATGTTTTGTTAAGCACTGACATATATTCGTAATTAGTATTTTTAAATTGGCGCTTCGTATTAATAATTACTGTATTACTGTATTCACTAACATATGTGCTGAATGCGCCTGCGTCACGAAAGTAAGTCAATTTTTATTTTGCTGTAGAGCAAGCTGCAGGTTTGGAAGCAATTACATAAGATTACATATTGCTTCCACATTTATTCACAATTGCTTCTGCTTTTATTATACCGTTATATGAATTGTATACTAACTAGGCGCATAAATGCTTATGATTAACATAATATTCCATTATCTCAGCTAATGGTGGGCAACAATATTTGGTCCGCACAACATTTTGCGTTTTCTGCCACTCCTGCTGGTATGCTTCTCGCTAAAACCCTCGTTAAATTTTTCTTTTGTATTCGTTTGTTCTTGCTTTCATGTGCACATGCTTATTATCATACTTAGTCCTGCATTATGTGTGCTAAAAGCGGTCGGATTTCGGTTTGTAGAGAAAATTCTGCTTTTCATCAAATGATATGCGCATTTTAAATGGATTTTTTGTGGGAAAATAAAAAAAAGCTATGCCCCGCGCTTAGATGGGATAACAATACTGTGCGCATCCAATTTGTGGCAGCAACATCACTTGAGAGGTGGTTGGCAGTTGCTCGTGCATTAGTGGCGAGTTTTGAGCAAAGCTTTCATCTTAAATATTCGATTTGGTCTCTTATATTTCATATAAGTATAATCACCGTTAAAGTTAAGTTGTTAAGTAACTTAAACCACCACAGAAAAAAATATATTTTTTTCGATTTATTTATTTCTATTTTCTATTGTATCCCAAATCTTTGTTTCTGAATTTATTATTTTCAGCCTCAACAAGCAAAATCCCGCCGATGCTCATGACTAAATGGGAGCAAACAGTGAACTCCGTGTTACAAGAGTTGTAAGTGAATATAATAAAAGGCTACAAAAATGGCAGATAAGTATGTATTACTGGAAGATGACAAGAAGAAATGATAAAATCATATAGCCGCATTGAAAGCACGAGCAAATAAGCTAACAAAAACGCGTACATGCACACACATGCGCAACCGCTGCATAACTCGCATTACAATGCTCTTACTCACACACAGTTACGTGGGTTAGACCAACTACGGGTGCTTATTAAGTTACAGCGCCGCCACTTTTATATAACAATAAATACAAATTAGGCACGCGTGCATTATATTCACGCGAGTGAGACGGCGTGATATGACGCAAATACCCGGCGGCCGTGTGCAGCGTTGCTAGACGTGAGATTTGGAGCTACGCACTGAACTCTCAAGGGAGCCTACTTTCTAATGCGCAGTTACTATGGCTTGTGTCAGCGGTTCGCTGCTGCGCGCTTTATGAGGTGCGTCCCGAGGTTTCGGTACATGCGGTTACACTCGGTTAAATATTTTCCATGTTGATTTGAAATTATCATGAATTGCGCGAATAATTTATTTTCTGTTCTATTCTTAAACTCCAAAGCAGATACAGTGGGCTGCATAATAAACTACAAACGCTAATTGACATTAGATGAATATGCAAAGAGTAGTTCGAAGATGAAATGTTTAATGCTTAGTTAATGGTGTACTGACTTTGAATATTTTGCATATGTCCTAGAAATTTACTTATATTTTCTTCATAAGCTTATACTCATATATGATTCTTGTTAGTAGTAGTAGTAGGTATATCATGCTCTCTTGCAATATAAAAATCCTCCATTAAATTACATTGTTTATTTGCTGTTAGTATAGTTAAGTCAAATTCTATTAAATCTCTTTCATATTAGTTTTGAAAGTTTGTATGTAATTGCTTACTGCAATCAGCTTCATCGGATTGGTCACGGCAATCAGGACTGCCATCGCATACCCAAGAGCGTGGTATGCATTGTTCGGCATTCTTGCACTTCACCTCGGTCGGTGTGCAGAAATTCACTGTGAATTAGGTAATAATGTATTAGAGTCCATGGTTTCTAGCTTAAGTGACTAATAGTGTATTCTATATTGAGTTAAGATTTTCGTTCGTGATCTAAAAGTTGTACAAGTCGAAATTAGAAATTTTGTGCCAAAATAGCGTGTCTTATCATTATCCTTATTAAAGGCCTTTATAATTTTGTGGCGTCCCTTTATCACGCATGTGTGTGTAGTATGTTTATATTTTTTATGAGCAAAAAGCGCAAAACTTACTGCATAGCGACGTAGCCTCATCGGAGCGATCGGCGCAATCGCTCTCTTGATCGCAGCGCCATCTCTTGGGGATACAGAAACCATTGTTGCATCTGAATTGTTCAGTGCCGCAGGTGGAACCTGAAAAGGGAACACAAAACGTATCAAATGAAATAAGTATGAAGCTAATTAAACAGTTTCAAAGCAATAAGTTAAAAATGATTGCGTATTATAAATAAAAAATTTGAAAAAAAAATATTATATTTGAGGAGCGAATGCTTTAAACTATACATTAGAGGTATCTTAATTAATTAAAAGATAATAATAAATATGGAAGATGTTGAATAAAAATTTGTTTTTAACAACCTTTAGATAGTTGAAAGTAAAATCTGGAGATCTGAGTGGCCACACAAGCCACAGCAGTCACACATAATTTGCCACCAACCATATACTTGTATGTCGATTTCCATCAAAATTTCACCACCACACAGGAAAACTCATCAGGTTTACCCGAGTACATTAGAATCAACCCTTTTTATAGTTAATGTAGGAGTTCTATAGTATATCAAATATCATGTATTTAACATACCTTGGAGGAGAAGTAATGTGCTTTTTTTTGAACATAATAAAAGACACTGTTTGAATTTTGTTTATAACTAAATGATCTGTTAAGCATCATTTGTAAACAATTAAGTAATGATTAAAATGATTTTCAACACTGCTGCTCCTCAACTGAAACCAATAAACCATTTTTAATGAATATTGCGAAAGAGCAATTGAAGAACAACTGGCAAACGAGCAAATGGCGGGTAGACATTAAATCCAGCCGGTGGAAGGCTGGCGAAATGTAAACAAATGAATTGAGAAATACAATCAAAACTCGTGCAAAACGTAAATAACAGACTCATCTAACAATATCAACAATAGCAAGAACAGCGAGCTGTGCAACCGCTGACAGCCGTATTTTTCGGAACCATAAAAATTTAATGAGCTCGCATTAATTATGACTCAAACGGCAGTGCAATGATAGAGAGAGGAGGAAATAAAACATAATCCAAATAGTACAGTAAAGTAAAAAATTGTAAAATATTTGCACGTTCCGGCAACAATTCACACAATTTCCGACAGCTATGTTTTGGCGGACAAAAACCAACAACACAAAGTTGCATTTTTCCGTATTTATTTTTTAAAATTAATTTGATATACTGTTATAACTTTATGATGTATGTTTTTTATTTGGAAATTTTGATCACTATCCTTGATTTATTAGTAAAAGGTTTTGCAAAAATAAATACATATTTAAAAAATAAAATTATAGCGAAACAAAAACTATATCAAGTAAAATGTGATGAAGGCGGTGGAAGGTGGCATTTTGAACAACACGGCGTACATAACGTTAACCAATAACCTGATAATGTCACTTGTAGGGAACACACTCATATTCACAATAACAGCAAAAGACCCTCGTCAATATTTACTATGGCGATGTTATAAAAATGTATGAGCAAAAGCGGAAATTCGTTTAGGATTTTATGAAAGGCTGCATGGTGGCATTGTTGATGATGGTGATGATTATGATGATATGTTGAGTTGAGGATTTAGTTGTTAAGAAAAATTGTTTTTTTTAATATTATGTTAAAAATTTGAATGGTGTTAATGTATAGCGCGATTGTTGGGTTACCGTAAATTGAGTTGTAAAAATGTGAAATTTAAACGAATGCAAACAAATTTACGGGATATATTTATAAGTATATAGATGTCGGATTGAATAATGTATATTTTAAACGAAGCAGAATGATATTAAAAATACATATTCTTTTATGTGATAATTGAAAAAGAAAAAATTATGGAAAATAAATTGTTGTTTTTGCCTGAATAGCTCTTTACCGTTTAAGCGTTTTGTATCGGAATGCTGCTGTGCAGAATACATAAAAAAACTGAAAAACAACAATAAGTGGAGAGAGCAGGGGCAAATTCGTATATGTAGCAGATAGCAAAAAAATCCAAACAGATCATAAAGATCTTTGACTAAATAATTGGAAAGAAAACAACACAACCTATTTCTCTCTAAAATGTGCAAATTGCTGCTCATTTAGCATCCACTGCCTTTCATTTTCATTTTCTCCATGTCCTCAATCTCTTATTATACGATGATTTACTGTTCGTATACGCACAGTAGAGCTCCCTAATCGCGCACGACAAATTATGTTTCACGCCATTCAGCTGTAACTCCCGCTTCTGTTAGAGCCTTCCCCCTTTTGAGCCTTGTCCCTTTTGTAACTGCGTAAAGTTTATTATTGGCGCATGCCGAGCTTTACTAGAGCTTCCAGCAACTAACAGTGAATTCGCATCTTTCGTAGACTTCAAAGAGGCAAACTCAAATATGTGGATCGGTGTGTGTTTGCCAATAGGCGCAAATTAATGTTTCTGTTTCAGTATTTCTGTTTTCGTTTTCGCCATTTCGACGTTATAAATTTACGGTTACGTCTCTTTCCACTGACACATATGTATGCATGTATGTATATATTTCTTCATCTAGATAGATGCTATCCTAATGCAGATGGCACCAGAATATAGTGCTCTTTATAGACCGGTCTAGATGCTTAGAGTGCATTTCTTTTCCTGCAGCGATTCATTTGTCCAATGATGACAGGTAATAAATTAGCACGCATAAAATGGTTGCAGACTAGGCAAGGAGGTAATGAGAAAAGCGTGCAGTTATATGTGAAACAGGAAGTGGGTGAAAAGGTAAAAGAAGAGTATAAATCTTGCGGTCTATTCCTGTCTATGGTACAAGTTAATTAAGGGACACACTTCATGCGTGCAAATAAAAATTTGTATTCATAGTATAATATTTCCTCAATTGGCAAGTAGCCTTGGGTTTCGTAATGCAGCTCTTTCCTTTTCTATTTGAATATTTAAAGTAATCCTTCTTTATACGTCAGGCATATCGGTCTTCAGCTTTTATATTGTACTTATTTTAATATATTCAATGGATAAGCCACACTGTTCTAAATTATACTTTAAATGACACAAATTAAAATATTTCAAGTATTTAACACTCCCACTACCGCAAACATTTGGAATAATTGTGTATATTTTCAAATAATAACGTAAATAAATGTGGAAAATAAGTATAGCTTATTTGGCTTAGTACTGTAACTTTAATAATCAAGTTTTCATTAATTTTATGGAATTAAAAGCAAAATAGGTTTTACAGCAATATAGTAGAAGAGAACGGAGTAATTGTTTCAGTAATAACTTTTGTTTTCAGACTTATCAAATAGCAAAGAAAAGTTACACATATTTATGTATGCCAAAAGGTCATTTCAGAATCCCGTTTTAAAAAGGCAACCTTTTATTTTTATTTTCTGTCAAATTTTATTTTTACCAAGCGTAGCCTCCTACAGCCAACTGAAATGCACGTTTCAACGAACAAAAGTACGCTGTGAGCTCTTAAATGCCTTTCAATCTGTACTGCTAGTTAAAGTGGACAAAAAAAAAAACAAAATCGGCTCCGTTTGCGCATAAAAGTTATCCTTTGAAGCATAACTTTATGTTTTTCTTGTTCATAAGACATTGTAATTCCCTGGCTTGTAACATTAAGTCTGTATAAATAGCTTACACTTTCGGCTCCATCCAACGTAGCGTGGCACGTGACGCATATTTACCTAGCATACACATTCAAATAACGGGAAGTCATTTTCGGCTAGCACACTTCTGGTTTACCATATTTGCACAGGCAGCTTGCTGTGTCATTGCGCAACATGGATTTCTTCAGCTTTCAACCAATGAATAACGTAGTAATTTATATTATATTAAAATAGGTAAACTATAGAAAAGGTTGTAATTAAAAGTTACATTATGCTAAATTAAATATTTTTCCCAAATAAGGGACGGAGATCTTTATAGGAAAGGCTGATTGCCATGCTGTGATGTTTTGTTATTGTTATATTATTGTTATATAATCTCAGCACATAATTAAATTCAGTATTTAAAAAGTACAACCCCATCATTTAGGAATTACTACACGTTGACATAAAGACATATACAATAGCTTGCTTAATTTACACCTACATAAAATTTTCCGCTTGACAAACTTGTCCGCAGAGTTGGTGTCGAAAAGGTGGATGAGCGTGTAGTATTTGTGTGTTTTGCTATTTTAATTAAATTTTGAATATTTTGTACTTCGACTTTAAGGGCTGCGCTCCCTGGTAGGCAAACAGCCATAATTCCAATAAAAATCGTAAAAATCGAAAAGGAAAATAATGCACCAAGAGTAACACACACATACATATATATCGCACATTTACACTCAAAATTACATATATTAACATGACAGGTTTATCACCGTACCGTTATTTTACAGTTCGCATTACATACAGTTTCATATATTTGCTTTAATAACTTTAATTAAGCTTAGTATGAGTGTGGAAAAATTCCTGCAAATGTAATTAAATGAAGAGTATGTCGCTTTGATATACTTATATACTTCAATAAACTCCTAGAAATATTTAATTGTTTTTTCTATTCAATTCAGCATAATATAGTGTCATTATTGCGGTGAAAATGTCAAATATTGTTTTTATTGAAAGCAAAGGTTAATTACTCGTATGCTTCTGACCTTTATTTAAGCAAAATGTTGCAATTATTGAGCGCATGAAGCAAATAATAATAATTTGTATATTACTTCTATAATATTTTTTAATGACGGCTGTCGCTCAAGAGTTTTAAAGGCTAGAACATGTTACCTATAATTTCGAGCAAGAGGTTGCTAACTAGCGATAACACTTTTTAACTTCAGCTCACTGAGAGGCAACAGCAGAGCTGCAGAAATGCCACTATTCACAATCAGGAGCTTAAAAATATGATTCAAAAACTTGTCAAAACCTGAAGCATGTTGTTGTAAACTCTTTCGCAAAAAGTAGAATTGCCATCATTAAACACACATCGTCACTTCTCCGACTTCAAGCATTAAAATATTATCTACGATATGCTATATAATGTAATTCGTTTTATCAAAGACTTTGAAACTTTTTCATTACTTCGGGCTCGACGCATTTTAATCTGAAAAATTAATAAGCACATAGTATTTTTCCACAGCATAACAATTCAAAAAGGGATGATTGCCCTTCTATTACGACTTCAATTATGAAAAAACTCAATATCAATTCACACCAGTACTGCACCGATTGCATTAGCGGAAACTGGCTTGCCATCGTTAACCGAATTTTCAAATTAAATAAAATACCGACTTTCTTTCAAAAATTCGGTTGATAAATGTTTAATCATCGCAAATAGTCATAATTTGTCTTTCAACGGGCACAGAAAAGAGCATTGCCTAAAGAAGAAAACTAACAGGAAAATAGCAATGTAAATAGAAAATCGTATAACAGTCTAAGTAAAAAACTTAAATTCTCGCTAAGTAATCCGCAAAATTTATCGCCGCAGGTTGTGCAGGCTTGCTACGTGAATTCTCATATATACAATACATATATAGATATAGTATATATATATATACTTTCGGAAGGACATGCGACATTCTCTGCTGCTTTTCGTTGATATTTTCAGCAAACACTATTATTTCATTTCTGTGCTTTTCATTTTTTTCTCGAGATTTTCGTCACTCGTTCCTTGATAGAGGCAGTGGTTTCATTATTATTACTTTTCTTTCGTTATAAAAGTAATTTTGTGTAAAATTTTCTTGCTCTTCCTCTGCGTTCTCGATTTACAGCAGCTCTGTGCTGTTGGCGGTTCACATTTACTGGCCACTTGAAGTTTTCTATGCTGATGGGCATTTATGTCCAGCTGTGTTACACAAAAACATTTTTTTTTGCGCAAATTTTACTTAAAAGCGCCATGAAAATAGAAAACAACAAAGAAAATATTTCTCAATAGTGCGGAGAGAACGAGTTCAACGGTCGCCACTTGGTCAGTCCATAAAATGCTTAGTACAATAACTGCTTACTGTCTTAGCAGACAAACAGCATACTCTTGGTCACAGTACAGACACACATAACAGTGCCACATGGATAGCCAATTTAGTTACCGACCAGTTTAAGCAAGAAGAAATGGCAGGCCTCTTGGCTATTTTGTGGAACTTAAGAGATCAAAAAGAAAAGACCTGAAGGGCCAAAGCAAATAGAGTCAACAGAAATATTGCTACCCGGTTGCACTTTCAAGATATCACGGCTAGTTCGTAGTATGTTTGGAAAATGGGTCAAGGCAGGCTTGATAGAAACAAGCGCACTACGAGAGTGAAACGTAGAAAAAACATCAGCAAGTGCAAGTCTAGAATTTAAAGAGAAAAGAAAATTTCTCTTATATTGTCGTAACATAGCCAGTTGAAGTGACGTTTTGATAAACAAGAAAATTCGTACTCGTATGAGACCTACAAAGCTCGGCAACAAGATAAAACAAGAGAAAGACAATCACTGCATTAGGTTAAAAGCTTTCAGGCATTCGCTAGTTTCAATTTTTAGGTCAAATCATTGGCGCTTTCACCAACAGGTGTGGGGAGAGAATAGCTGAAGGGGAAAGTAGACGCTGAATAGAAATTGGCAAAATTGCGACCACAAAAAGTGTATGCAAAATGTATTCATATTCCAATAAGCAGAAAAAATCATCTAAAAGAAAAGTGAAAGTTAACCGCGACAGATGAACGAGTGAAATATGAAGTGCTGATTTGCATGGAAAAAAAAATTTCATTGAAATGAACAAACGATCGTACAAATGAACGGATGAGTGGACGAAGGAATGCGAAGAAATAAGTGAAAGTTAGTCCAAGCGCCTGAGCGTATGCAGCACAAGTGGCAATTATAGTCTATTCACTTGACTGCAAGAAATGAAAAGTTTATTGAATTTTTCTACAGACAAGAGCTAACAATAAAAACGATGAATTGTGCAAATTTGAATGATATATTAAGATTAGTGCAAGTAGAAATCAAAACTTGATTTGATAGAAGAAGTTAAAAGCTGTTAGCCGCCAATTTAGTTCATAATAAAAATATTAATAAGAAGAGAAATACGGAAAAAGGTATTAATAAGGATTAACAAGTAAACAAATGATGTTATGAGTTATGAATTATAAATTATAAATTATGAGTTACGAGTTTATATTTCTGAATAATGAATAACTAATAAATACTTATAGATCATGAATAATTGATTAGTAATTATGATAATATTTAATAACTATATGTATATTTATATATTTTAATTTTTAAATGTTCGAATTCTGCCAAAAGGTAGGAAATGAGTACGGATGTGTAGACAAAGATCAAAGCCATATCTAAATCGACAGACTAATGCTAAGGATTTGGAGGCTCCACGACAACCACTCAAGTATGACAGCTTCGTTGCAGACAAAACAAATACTATAGGAAACGAAATGGTAAACAAAATATAATTAAATTTTACAGGAAGAGCGTTTAAATTATTTGAAGTGCTAAAAGGTTATAATAGCAGCTGTTAGCGAACGAAGTCTTAAGTTTGAAGAAGCGGAGCACTTAGTGAAGGTAAAGTAATGAAATTGAACGGCGTTTTTAAGCTAAGCTGTGACCAAGTACACAGAGAAGATATTAGCTAATGATTTTATTTCCGGTTCTCTCATAATATTTAAGTTGATCTTTACTATTTCTTATATACTTTTTAAACAAAATAAAGAGCAGCAAAAAAAATTCCAGTGCCAATATTTTCGAAGACCTCCCGACGGCCCTGCGCACGTAAAGTACTAAATTCCGGAGAATTACGCGCCATTACATAGATAATAATCGTGAATTATGTGCCAAATGTATATATGTCAAGAAAACCGAATAACCGACTGCTTGTATCAATCAATATTATGCTGATGTACAACAAATGATATTGCAAGACTATTTCCAATTAAATACATACCTACATAATCTATATTCCTACATTGTTGTATATTAATGTGACATTCTATATAATTTACTATGCAATTTGCAAACATTGTATAAGCAATCAAATGCGCCAAGCTTAGAAATTGCGGTGAATTGGCAAATGGTAACACCAATACGCAAATTGGCGTACTAAATACAAAAGAAATTTGAATTATGGGCCTGAATTTGACTTTCGATCATATTTACATAATTAAACTAACAGTGCACTTATCTATAAATTAATTACTTGTGAATGTGGTTTGTAATTTTATAAATTACCTCTACATTAAATGAATACAAAAAACTTTGAATTAATTGAAAATATAATTATAGTATATCTGCCTTTATGTGTTTGAAAATAGAAAAGTGAAAAAGAATTATTAATTTGCAATTGGTGTTACCTTTTTGTGAATTTTTCGTTAATGGTTAAACACAAGATTTTAATATTGGCCAAAACAAATTATTAAATATTTGGTTTATCGGTACGTTTTGTGCTTGCTATTGATTGAAACCTGCACTTGGATGCATATAATTTGAGATATGTAAGTGTATCATGGCGTATACGTAATTTACTTACTCTGACACATATGGTATAAGTAATTTTTTAATAACTTCACGAAATAGTCTCAAGTTGTAAACTACATCACATATATATATATATTTTTTTTTTTCGTGAAATCTCCCACAGTAGAATTTTATGTCTATTTCAATGATAAAACCAATTGAAAGGCAAAACCATATCGATGATTGGAGAGAAGGCTTCAAATACTTTTCATTTAAGTACTTCACTACTACTTATCTTCACTTATACTGATAAAACCGTGACGAGCAAAAATCTATAGAACAATTTTTCGAAGAACAGCCTTTTTTTCGCAAATATTGTTATCACAATGAAGTAACGAATACTTGTTAGTTGCATATTTTCGTGAAACCAAAAACCAGCAGCTCAAAAATCTCATCAAATTGCTCATATCAAGCAGTGCAAAACACAAATTAACATACCAGCATCCCGATCATAAAACGCTACAACATAATTCTGGGCGCTATCTGCAAATACAATTAGCATACATCATTTAAATAATGCAGTATAAACGAAACCAATGATGCACAAAACACAAATGAAAATGTAGAAAAAAGAACAGCAATTTAATAGGTAAAATTTTGAATGGGGAGAGCAGCAGAAGCGCCTGATGGTTTTGATCATTAATTCTATTGTACTTTTTTAATGATGTACTGTTATCGGTTTGGTGCTGCCTAATTTGGGTACGCAGCCCATTAGCAAGGCCATTCTGTCAATGTAGATCATATTTCCAAAAAAATCGAATAGAGAATACATTAACATAATTTAAATCGCAGAGAGGATAGAAGTGATTTAAAATTACATGCGTGCACATTTTGAAAATACAGAGTTGATCCAAGCTTCTACTGAAAGAGGAAAATATTATTTGGTATTAAATATACATATATTTAAATAATTTTCAATTTTGAATTTTAATTTCGAATTTATAATTTTGTATCTTAACAAATAAATTCCTGCACTCATCTGAATTACAAATTCAAATATACTCAATGAGAAATTGGCTGATACCGACAGCACCCTTTTTCGACTTTTTATATTTCCATTTTTCGTTTCGAATAATTAACCTTTTTTTTGTTTTCGTGTCAAATTGTTATTTTTTGTTACCATTAATAGAGTAGAGGTTGGGCTCGCCAGATAGCTACACCGATCGTATATAAAATATGCAAAAGTATGTCACAAACTTTCAAAAGTCGCTTAAATGTATGGAATGACTTTGTTTGCATTCACAGGTTGGCTGGCTAAGTACGAGGGTACGTCGGTCACCCAGCAAAGTGTGGTGAAACAAGTTTTAAGTTAAATTTAATAGCAGTAGACCAGCTTGGCCTTCACATGAAAAAAAGTTGAAAACCGAAATCTAAATTCTTGCATACTTTTCGGATTTCTCATTGAATTTTGTAAATTGGGAGATTGTGCAAATTTTCTAGTTTACTTTTGCAGATGTAGAGACAAATAAAAGTGAATAAGTTAGAAATTCTAATTTTTCGTAGGCAAGTAAAGCGGTCTAACTGATTCAAATTTGACTGTTGCTAATCGTAACGGAGCTTGAATTTCTGTGTACTTAAACTTCATATTGAAAAGGCAAACACTCATACTTTGTAACTAAATACTTGAAAAATGGCTTAAGAGGATGCGACTTGTTGTTGAGAAGTGCAGCAATTTTAGGCAGTTTTCACTTTTGTTTTAATTTCAATAAGATTCCAAGAGAATATCTACATATATATTTTCAAATAGATAGATTATGTGGAATCGGATAAAGAACATTTATTTTCGCTGGTTCAGTGAAGTTTAGTCAGAAATACAGTTACTGAAGGTCCTTTAACGAGTGGACGAAATCCATTTTCCAATTTTGGAACTAGCACACTAAGCCTTTAATACGCCAATATTCCAATGAAACGCATTGACATACGAATGCATGTGAGCCTGCGACATGGAAAACATGCAAAGCCTCCGCACAAACACACATTCAACTTCGCTTATAAACTCTACAGTCCA